>NC_048542.1:15510230-15810230 GCF_902806685.2 Maniola hyperantus | reverse complement strand
CGGCCGTATCTTTGAAATAAATACCTACAGCAGCGCGGTACGTAAACATGCGATAGAAGAAAGAAGAAAGAAAAGACGTTTATTTATGCAATTGTGCCACACATTACAACTTAAAGCTAAGAGCTGGTTATTCCGGCGCTTCTTCCACCTGAGAACAAGCAAAAGAAGGGCGATAGGGCTGCCCGCCTTAAAAAACTTATCTCTGGATGTGTTAATGAAGAATTCATGCAACCAAAAACCGCACAATATTTCTTACTCGTCATTCTAAATATGTACTTGAACTTATTTTAGTGGAAAAATCACGCGGTTATTAAAAAACAAAACACTATCCGTCCGTTCGTCACTGCGGCACAGTCGCGACTAGCAGTGTCCCGAGCACATCCCGAGATCGAGGCGCGTAGGTATAGCTCGCGTTTCGTCCGTTTGTATGAAGTTGGAATACTGTATGATAACATTACCGTGGCACAGACGTGTCCGAGTAATATAATATAACTACGTGGGCCAAGTTTACTTGCTACAATGCAACACTAACCTCTGTTACTAAGTAATTACCTATACCGTGTTTGATAAATCAGTACCCTTATTATAAATGAGAAAGTGTGTTTGTTTGTTTATTGGTTTATTGGTTTATCCTTCAATCACGTCGCAACGGTGCAACGGATTGACGTGATTTTTTGCATGGGTATAGACAGTGGCGTGCACAGTGTTTGAAGCCAGGGTAGGCATTTGTTAGGTAGGAACCTATTTATTTACTGGTAGGTAATAATGAAAAAAATGCATTGAGCTATTACAACTGGGGTAAGCAGTGCATTTTTGCCTCTGTGATCTGCACGCCACTGGGTATAGATAAGGACCGAGGGGTGATTCGCTAACTCAGTGTTCAACGACGAATGATAGCCACCGAGCTCATTTGACATTTATTTGTAATCCATTGAAGAGGTTCTAAAAAAAATCTTTTAATATCACTCAGTAAAGCAGCAATGTAGAACAAACCAATGTCAAATGAGCTTGGCGGCTATCATTTATCGTTGAACACTGAGTTAGTGAATCAGCATGCTGGAGATTGACATAGACATCAGACATATTTTTTATGCCGAAAAATCAAAGAGTTCCCACGGGATTTTAAAAACCTAAATCCACGCGTACGAAGTCGCGGGCATCAGCTAGTTCCCTTTTCCTTTTGAGGTACGGAACCCTAAAAATAAAATTCAAATAAACTAACGTTAGTCTTCTCTAATCCAACTTAGTATGTTATAATTTATAATTTATAATTTATAATTTATAATTTATAATTTATAATTTATAATTTATAATTTATAATTTATAATTTATAATTTATAATTTATAATTTATAATTTATAATTTATAACTTATATATAAAAGGAAAAGGTGACTGACTGACTGACTGACTGACTGACTGATCTATCAACGCACAGCTCAAACTACTGGACGGATCGGGCTGAAATTTGGCATGCAGATAGCTATTATGACGTAGGCATCCGCTAAGAAAGGATTTTTGAAAATTCAACTCCTAAGGGGGTGAAATAGGGGTTTGAAATTTTGTAGTCCACGCGGACGAAGTCGCGAGCATAAGCTAGTAACTTATAATCGTTTAATGCTTAGCTAATTAATAACGATCAATTAGGCTTTAGACAGTTTAGGCAGATCGAAAGTTACGATAGAAAGTAACCAGAGAAAGTTACCATAAAGTATAGTTACCTACCGCTACGTTGATTTTAACGAGCCTCTTGCTTTCACAAAAATGTATAATTTTATGCCTAATGAAAATTATTGCGTTTTTGAAAAAGTTATAGTCATATTTTGTAATCATAGATGTCATCAATATCTATTTTATTGAGTGCCATTCAATAATAATTTATCATTTTTAAAATAAACTCACATATTTAGTCGTCTAAATATATGCACAAAAATCACAAAGTTCACGCGTTCACGTAACATTGTTTTTTTTTAAAATTTATTTTAAGGTAATATTCAAACACCAGTTACAATGGTAAAATGTATAAGGCTCATCAGACATTGTTTCAACTTATTGTACTGCATTTTATTGAATAAATCATGCAATAATTCATTCATTCATTCATTATTACGTGAATAGGTATTTCCTCAAAGGTTAGAAAGGGGAAAATATCTAGTTACAATTAGAAAATCATTCGTTCTCAATAACGATTTGTTTTCCCACCACAAATCCCATTGTGATGTCGGTAATAAACTCCTAAACGCAGTTACGCTTAGGCATTTAATCATGTAGGTACTAGGTAGGTGTACTCCATTCACCGCGCCTCCGATATCGCCTCAACCGGGAGTCGAACGCGTTGCCACATGTACCTATACGCGGAATAATCAGCTATGAACTACACAGGGAGTAAATTAACAGAGACAACAACAAGTCTACATAAAAAGGCGTAGGAAAATAAATCGCACAACGACATCTATCCAGAAGCTCCTAAAAGCTATCAGTACCCTTATTATAAATGCGAAAGTTTGTTTGTTTGTTGGTTTGTCCTTCAATCACGTCGCAACGGTGCAACGGATTGACGTGATTTTTTGCATGGGTATAGATAAAGACCTGGAGAGTGACATAGGCTACTTTTTATCCCGGAAAATCAAAGAGTTCTCACGGGATTTTTAAAAACTTAATTCCACGCGGACGAAGTCGCGGGCATCAGCTAGTTACTTATATAAATGGAAAAGCTGACTGACTGACTGACTGATCTATCAACGCACAGCTCAAACTACTGGACCGATCGGGCTGAGGCATGCAGATAGCTATTATGACGTAGGCGTCCGCTAAGAAAGGATTTTTGCAAATTCAATCCCTAAAGGGATAAAACAGGGGTTTGAAATTTGTGTAGTCCACTTGGACGAAGTCGCGGGCATAAGCTAGTTCTAATATAACACTGCAAGCTCGCGAAACTGGAGAGCTGTTCGTTAATAAATCTAGTTCATTACAATAATAGCTCAGCCGCTGAAATGTAGGGCGTTACTAATGTACCCAGTTCATAATATTATGCCAATAAACAACATGCGGTGCGGAAGCGGTGATAGTCGAGTGGTTAGGACTACGGCCTGATATTCGGCCTGCTGCTTATATACGTATCTCGCGACAGGCTTGCGACAGGCGTAAATCTCGCGATCATTACTGTCAAACGTCCGGCTAGATAGCGACAGCAATAGCCACAAAGCAAAATAAGAAGAAGAAGAAGAGAGACGGCAAATGCACTGTCGTATTGCTACTGCGGTCGCGTTGCTGTCGCTACTGCAACGTTTTATGTAATCAGCCGGTTGCAGTCCCAGACCCTCCAACTTTTCGAACTTTTCGGAGTTATATGCGTTCTAAAGCCATTAACAGCCCTACTCAGAGTCGCTTAAGTTTAGGTAAAACGAGACAGCTATTATATCTCTCACATAAATCTGTCTCGTTTTAACTCAATCTTAAGTTACGATTAGCGACTCTGAGTACGGCTGTAACCATCACTTGACTATGAAGGAAAACATCGCGAGGAAACCTGTCCGCCTGTGAGTCTTTTATTTTTATTCTGTTCAGATACAAGTTAGCCCTTGACTGCAATCACACCTGGTGGTAAGTGATGATGCGGTCCAAGATGGAAGCGGGCTAACCTGGAAGGAGTATGGCAGTTTTTCCTAAACCCATGCTCATTTGGTTTCTACACGGCATCGTACCGGAACGCTAAAACGCTTGGCGGCACGGCTTTGCCGGTAGGGTGGCCCCTTTGGTTTCTACACGACATTCTTTACTTTATGCCTCTATATCCAAGGTATCCTGTGGTATAAAATCCTATAGCGATTGTTATAAAATTGAATGCTACACGCATCGCGCGCTGGCTTCAATAAAACATGGTACAACTACCACTGATATGTTATACCTACCATTGTAATACACCTGGCTAGGTGAGCTACTTACTTATAGAATACTTATTGGTAAACAAACAGACCGACTTGCTTAATCATTTCATTGTGTTTGTAGATTTTATTAAAAACTTAACGAGAAAAGAAAAAAAAAAGAGAAAAAACGTTTATTTTTCAAAAGCTGCCACACATTACCAGTTAAACTTAGGGAAGGTCCTCCCGGCGCCTCTAATACTTGAGTAGTAAAGTCAAAAGACCTCGAGCAGAAGAAGCGTCAATTTGTAGTTACATCACACAAAAAAAATTAAATTGTGGTCATGAAATAATAGTTAGTATTTTCAATTTTCGAAATAAAATAACATCAAGTGGGGTATCATATGAAAGGGCTTCACCTGTGCATTCTAAAACAGATTTTATTTATTTTTATGCATCATAGCTGTTTTTGAGTGAGTGCAAAATGTGGAAAAAAGACGACTGTAGTACGGAACCCACGGTGCGCGAGCCTGACTCGCACTTGGCCGGTTTTTTATTTCGGAAAATCAAAGAGTTCCCACGGGGATTTTCAAAAAACCAAAAATCAAAAGTTTGTAATATTGGAATACTAGCGACCCGCCCCGGCTTCGCATGGGTGCAATGTAGATACTAATGTGGTGTCACTGAGGTGTATTTGCCTCGGAAACTCTCAAATGAGAGGATTTTTTCCGACCTAATTCACATAATTTCAATTTCTCTAGGGATCTCTAATTTATTGAGAACTAAACTATAGCTATAAACCTTCCTCCTGAATCACTCTATCTATTGGTGAAAACCGCATTAAAATCCGTTGCGTGGTTTAAAAGATCTACGCGTTCATACATACAGACAGCGAGAGGCGACTTTATTTTATACTATGTAGAGATGGTAAGGATATGCCCAGAAAAAGAAGAACTTACCTAATAAGCTCAAGCTGGCGATCCAGCTGGCCTGCTGGTTGCTGACGGTGAAGGAGGCGTTGTGCTTGGACTCCTGCATGGACGCGATGGCCGGGGACATGTAACCCTTGCTGAGGCCTGCCGCAAAGGGTCCCAGCGAGACTGCTAACGCTGCGAGGATCTGTGGAGATAGATAGGGTTTACTACGTAATACAAAAAAAAATTAGGGTTCCGTACAGGAAAAAGGACCTCCTATAGGATCACATTGTTTCCATCTATTGTGTCTGTCAAGAAAATCTATAGGGTAGATCAGTGGCGTGCACAGGGTTTGAACCTAGGGTAAGCATTAGTTAGCTAACTACCTATTTAATGACAGGTCATTATGAAAAATGAGCACATAGCCATTTCAACTAGGTAAGCAGTGCTTTTATGCCTCTATGACCTGCACGCCACTGGGGTAGATACTTCCCGCAGGCCTAGAACCATGAAATTTGGCACGTAGGTAGATCTTATCAGTACCCTTATTATAAATGCAAAAGTGAGTTTGTTTGTTGGTTTATTGGTTTGTTGGTTTGTCATTCAATCACGTCGCAACGGTGCAACGGGTTGACGTGATTTTTGCATGGGTACAGATAAAGACCTGGAGAGTGACATAGGCTACTTTTTATCCCGGAGAATCAAAGAGTTCCTACGGGAATTTTGTAAACCTAATCCCACGCGGACGAAGTCGCGGGCATCAGCTAGTAGCACAATTAATAAAGGAGAAAATCCAAAAACCGTGAATTTGTGGTAACACCACCAATCACCACCACTAACCAATGCACCACGGAGGTAAGTAAATCAATAGCGGCATAATTAATTAAGATGTAGCCGCGTTACCTATATCAATCAATTATCGTGAAATGTCGATAACATGTCACACACATCCCTGGCTCAAATGTACCGACATAAGCCCAGCCTGTACGGAATCGATCAATGTTTCTATCTCGTGACTGTTATAATGGATACTAGTGATGTATGTTTTTATCGATAAATTATCTCTATCAATATTTTAAATGGTTAGACCGGATATATAACGAGTTAATATAATAAATAACCTGTATCTAATTACACGAATATCATAAAGGCGAAACTATTTGTGCGTGTGTGTGTTTGCGTGCGTGTGTGTGTGTGTGTGTGTGTGTGTGTGTGTGTGTGTGTGTGTGTGTGTGTGTGCGTGTGTGAGTGAGTGTGTGTGTGTGTGTGTGAATTTGTTACTCTTTTACGAAAAAACTAATGGACTACACCTTGGCTCCCATTTTTTAAAAATCCATGGTTCCCACGGGATTTTAAAAAATATATCCTCGCGGACGAAGTCGCGGGCCCCCTCTCGTATAACTAATATATAGATAATATGGTTTATTTTCTGGCCAGAATCCGTTAGGAAACCTTGTAGCTTTGGTTTTAACTTGACGTAAATAGTTATCAACGGCCTATTAAGTATAATAAAAAATATTATTTATTTGAAATTATCAAGAAAATTTATGACCTCGATAAATCGAAATATTGATATGTTAACACATATAATTACATAGGTTTCGACGTCATGGTCATCTATTAAGTATCATTAAAATAATATAGTAATACGCTAACTTAATCAACAAATTAAAATATTGAATCGATTTCAAAAGAAAAATAAGTTATTGAACTTCAATCATGTAAAACATTAGTTTACAGTTTATTTCCAAATGTGAACATGTACTAGTCCAATAAACACATATTTTACAATCAAGGCAAAATAAAGAATTTAATGTGCTTCGTTATTTCAATGAACTTTTTAATATGCTTAATGATGATCCAATTAAAGTTAGAAAAACACAAGAGCGGAAGACATCAAAAAGGCATTAAGTCGTAAAAGAGTTTCCTATAAACTCCACCAATCAATCTTCATAGAGCGATAATAAAACTTATTTTCTTTACGATGCATAATAACTTCGCCTAGCGACTTCCCGTTTTTTACATGGAAAATGTAATTTTTTAATTTAGATTAATGGGTTGGTTAAAAAATAATAGGAAATACATATATAAGAACATGGTAGATCAAATTTGCCAGAGCGATGTGAAATGTCCGAGTCTACTTTTAGGGTTCCGTACCCGAAATTAAAATGAAAACTATCACAGCTAAGTAGACTTTACAAGTTAACAAGTTTATAGTAGACCAACTTATCAAGTTTACTTGGAGTTGTACAAATTTCATTGAAAATTACTTAGATAAAGTTATTAGTTGTGTAAAACAGCTAGTATATTGTAACGGGCAACTTGAGTAACTACCTAATGTGGCTAATTCCGTTGTACCTAAACTAAAATGGCACGTCTAAACCTATTGCTATCCCTATCACAATGTTGCTTGCGGAAAAGGATAGCACTAGATTTAGACCTTCTAATTTAGTTTAGTTTAGAGATTGTGTACAAGAAAATCGGCCCCAATGTCTATCTTGGCTTCAAACTCTACGCATGCAATGATAAAATTTCATCATCTAATATAGCAATCTAAGTTACACGATGATCGTAACCATAATTACTCAATTCGATATAATATCGATTAATCAATAAAATCGTTTGGTTAACATTATTGCAACAACTGCACCATACTCTTTAAAATAGAGATCTATCAATGAAGAAACGCTAATCAATCTAATATTGCAACTCGTAAAATGTAATCGACACTCGTCGTATACGATGTATAATATCGATAACTCGATATGTCACGTCCCTGATTGCCCTCGCTGGATGTCGGGCGTTTGGGATGGGGTCAATGATCGACATACTGACTTACATTATTGATATGCCGTACGTAATAATATAGGGTTACCGTTTTCGAAGCCGTGATAGCCTAGTGGTTAAGACTGCTCTCTTCTCGCCTCCAAATCGGAATTCGGGAGGTCGGGGGTTCGATGCCTCTAACTTTTTGGGAGTTATAAAGATCACTTGTTTTAACGGTGAAGGACAATATCATAAGGAAACCTGCGTGCTTGAGAGAATGGTCTCAAAGGTTTGTGAAATTTGTCAATCCGGACTTAAGCAGCGTGGCGGATTATGGCCGAAATCCTTCTCATTCTAAGAGGAGACGTGGACGGACGACATCAGGCAAGCCGCACAGAGCCGCTGGATTCAGAAGTCCCAACAAGAGACCTATATCCAGTAGATTCCTCTTCCGAACCTCTTCTAATAGGAGTCTTAAGGCAGCTCAGTTCGGTGCTTTCTCCATACAAACGTAGGAGGGAAAATACAACAATATTCGATATTGTACGCACAAAACTAAGAATTATATCGATTTATCTCGTCATTATCTAGGTTTATTGATATATAAAATATTGAAAAAAATATTGATTTAAAAGTTACGAGGCTCAAAAGATTCCTATTTTAACACTAAATTAATGACAACTTTGGGCGTAAATAAATAAGATTAGGGATATGAAAATTCTAAAACAATTTATCATTAGACGTTGTTTATTTATTCATTAGTTGAAATAACTTTACTTTGCAAACATAAATTCAGCAGTTTGTTCTCAAAAATACTTTTCCTAAACCCTTTTCGCGCGCTTGATTTCAGTGAAAATCATCGTGCCTCTCAACTTTCTCATACAATGTCAAGTGAAAAGCAAACATGTTACCCACGTGCGCTGCCAATTTTGGTCGAGCGTCCTGCGTCACCTTAACCACTAGGCACACACCTTTGATTCTAAGTACATACCTACTGTAGCAATGTTTCATATCAACTGACTGTTAGAGGTCAAGACGCTTGCCCCTTATTACTGGTAGCCTGCCAAAACCCGATTACAATAAGCAGGCCTTGGTTATGCCTGTACCGGAAATATGGATTATGGAACGATCATCCAAAACAACAATCTGCAATTCATCGAACCCTGATGAAAGAATAGGTTTTGAGATCTAGGATTTTCAACACGACCTGGAGTAGTATGAAAAAAGTATTTTTGGTTGGATTTATAATATAGAATAGAATAGAATACAATAGAATAGAATGTTTTTTTATTCATGTAAACTTTTTAAAAGTGCTTATGAATAGTCAGGTAGTTTTAATTTACCACTGGTTCGGAATGCCGTTCCTACCGAGAAGAACCAGCAAGAAACTCGGCGGTTGCTCTTTTTAATTCTTAATTTTTCAATTTACAATGTTATTATACCGTACTATACAAGCCATTGCAGCCCCGTGCATTGCTGGAGCGAGTCAAATCCAAGCTTTTTTATCGTTTACATAGTCTGCGACTGTATAATATGCTTTTTTTTAGGAGCATACTTTTAACACATTTTTTAAACTTGTGTAAAGGCAAGTCTAAAATTGCTTGTGGAATTTTATTATAAAATATTACACTCATTCCCACAAATGACTTTCCCACCTTCCAGAGGCGGAACGCAGGAGTTATGCCCTCAGTTATACAGATTCGCGACTATCCAGACTACCAACCAAAAATTGTTTGGCCAAGCGCGAGTCAGACTCGCGCACCGAGAGTTCCATACTCGGGTAATTTTTCCACCATTTTGTACGATAAATCAAAAACTATTATGCATAAAAATAAATAAAAATCTGCTTTAGAATGTACAGGCAAATCCCTTTCAATCCCACTTGGTATAGTTATCTTACTTTGAAAATTGAAAATACTATTATAGAGAACTAAATAATATGCACAAAACCCGCTTTTCTTCATAAATTTGAATATCCGGATTTTTGATTATCCTAATCCCTAACGACAACAATTAGTCCGGTTAATCGAGTTTCCGCTGTACTAATAAATAAAATTGAAGTGTGTGTATGTAGTTTTGAAATAACTATCTCATATTAAGCTCATACGGTTGTTTGAACTGAACCGTAACTGAATCACACGTTTTTAAAAAAATTATCTGTCTGTTTGTCTATTTCAATGGGCTAATCGTCGGAACGGCTGAACCTATTTCGACGGGACAGTGATTCTCGTTAGGAACGAATACGTTTATTGCTTCAGCTAATGAAATCGGAAAACCGCATGAATGCAATTTGATTGTATTGAAACCCCTGAAGCCGTATGAAACAAATTACGTCACTTGTGCAGCATCACCATCCGTACCCTTATATAAATGCGAAAGTGTGTTTGTTTGTTGGTTTGTTGGTTTGTCCTTCAATCACGTCGCAACGGTGCAACGGATTGACGTGATTTTTTGCATGGGTATAGATCAATCCGATGCACCGTTCCGACGTGATTGAAGGACAACCCAACAAACAAACACACTTTCGCATTTATACCTAATAGGGGAAGTGATTATTTAGAAACTTCCTTGATGTGTTGGTAAAACATTATATAAGAAATTATAAAAAATACAAATGCAAAGGTATTCACTCACTTGTCTCCTATAGCCCTGCCTCCCGTCGTCCCCCCTCATCATCATGATCCTGGTCTCCGGAGAAATGTTCGTCATCTTGTCCAAACACGCCTTCTCACTCATATAACCAAATTTCTTATTCAATTCACCAAAAAAATCTAGAATTTTTTATCACTCACTAAACTAAAGATTTTTTTTCGCTTCACTGTTTTCTTTTTAATGCCATTCTTTTCTAGCTTCACTTTTATCTGAAACAATAAGAAACAAAATTAAAACATACTTGTTTATTTCATACCATTTATTAAATAACACAACTGTATATTGTAAATGTATATTGCATTGTTTTTAATGGAAAAAAAAAATGGTTAAAAAACGACGACGTGAAAAACTGAAAAACTAATTTAAAATTTCAAAAAAGTTAAAACTGTTTAAATTTTTTCGTCTTTTCAAAGTTATTAAGAGAAAATCGTTTCATAGGTAAAATGAAGACCAAGAGAAGAAAATCTTAAAAATTAACGTTAGTAGGTACATAATAAAGTACATAACCACTCGATTTTTTTTAAATACACCGGCTTGCGCTTGACTGCACTCACACTAAAAAGGAGATTTTATTAAAAAACAAAAACTTAAAATTTTGTTTCAATTAAAAAAAACTGTTATCTCACCACAGAACAGGAACCTAACAGCGTAAAAAAACACTTACGTACCAATTAAAACGTAAAACTTAAAATTTTATATGAATTAAAAAAAACTGTCATCTCACCACAAAACAGGAAACAACAGCCCGACGACTTTATCAGGGAAAATAAATTAAATAAAATTCAACCATTACACAAACAATTGCATAATAAAAATATGCTCTGATAGATAGTCGTATCGTTGAACAGAATTACATATGAGTATATCAATTGGTCCGCCTCGCATGAAAGGTTGGGGATCACTAGATGCCTTGCAAGATCATAACAAGACGTTAACAATAGATGGGAGACAAAAGCATACGACACCTCACACCTGTGACGTCAGCATTCGTCATTGTTATGACAAAACAGACAGGTTAACCTAAACATAATAATGCAGTTGTTTCTTATCACAGTCATTATCATCATCAACCGATAGACATCTACTGCTGGACATAGGTCTCTTGTAGGGACTTCCACACGCCACCTGAATCCAGCGGCTCCCTGTGACTCGTCTGATGTCGTCCGTCCACCTAGTGGGGGGTCTTCCAACGCTGCGTCTTACGGTGAGACGTCGCCATTCCAGCACCTTGGGACCCCAACGTCTATCGGTTGTACGAACTATGTGCCCTGCTCATTGCCACTTCAGCTTCGTAACCCGTTGAGCTATGTCGGTTACTCTAGTTCTCCTACGGATCTCCTCATTTCTGATTTGCCACGTAGAGAAACTCCGCACATAGCTCTCTCCATCGCCCGCTGAATGACTCTGAGCTTTCTTATGAGGCTCATAGTTAGCGACCATGTCTCGGATCCATATGTCATCACTGGCAACACGCACTGTTCGAAGACTTTGGTCTTTAAGCACTGAGGAATTTTGGACAAGAAGACATCTCGAAGCTTCCTGAACGCTGCCCAACCAAGTTGGATTCGGCGGCTGACCTCTTTCTCGAAATTGTCTCTTATCACAGTATATAAGTACCATGTACTAATACTATAAATGCAAAGGTGTGCCTGTCTGTCTAAATGACCTAAAAATCGCGGGCATCATCTAGTAATATTATAAATGCGAAAGTGTATATTTGTTTGTTGGTTTGTCTATCAATCACGCCACAACGGAGCAACAGAACGACGTGTTTTTGCATGGTAGTATAAAATCTGGAGAGTCACATACATAAGCTATCCTATACCAAATTTCTTTAAAATCGGTTTGCCGGATGGGCCGTAAAAAGCTAGCAAACAGACAGACAGACTTACTGTCGCATTTCTGCGTAGCTAGCCAAGTTAATTCTCACACAAATGCGAGTCTTGCACTGTGCGAGACGGTTATACCGCTAACCTCTAATTACTAATCTTTTTATCAAAATTCGAAACTTAATTACTTTCGACGAAGTAACTCTAGCGGAAAGAAACAAAAGACTATAGCAGGCAAATCAGCGTGGGAACTCTTCCCACATTTTAGTAGATAAAAGTAGGATTTTATTTTTATTCCTAGTAGTGAGTAGTAGTCCTATTCGGAGAGTCGCGGGTTTGAATTTATCCAACCTTCCATTTAGGTATTAAAATATGCCACTTTTATTTGTTATAAAATATGGTATGGTAAAAAACTACTATTTACTAAGCCATTACACTGATCGAGAGCGATTTACTCTTATTCGTTGAGGAGTTCCGTTCTCTATCTCTGAAGACATTCATCTGTTCTTCACCAATTTTAAATGAAACCGAACTGACTGGTATAGTCTTTCAAATAAAAAAGAATTATTGAAATCGGTTCAGATTGCACTTTTTTTTAATAATAAAAATGGTGAGCCAACGAGCAGGCGGGTCACCTGATGTTAAGTGATTACCGCCGCCCATGAACATTTGCAGTACCAGAGGAACAAGCAATGGACCAATAAGTGGACGAAAACTGGTGCACAGGTGGACGGAATCTGGTAGTGGACGAAAACCGGCGGCTCTACATCATCGGCGTCATCTAATTACTACATAAGAATTTAACCTAGTAAGTAGATATAGTATTTTGAGCTTAGCATTTACAATGACCTATCTACCTACCTTTGAACTTGACAGTGCTTTGGTTTTAGAGATCACGTGTAATTATAAACATACATGTTTATATTATGGTTGAAATTAATCTACGGATAATCCCTAACTATATCATGACTCAATTTCTAGTCAGTTTATACAATAAATTAGTCGAAATCCTTGCCTGCCAATGTTTAGTGATTGACGAGACGTGAAATAATAAATAGAGTTTAGGAGGTACGTCAAACCGCACGGATACGAAATACAAACAAACATACAAACGCATAGCGCCTAGAGTTTGTATAGATAATTATAAACAATAACTATTTTCAGCTCATAGACCATTATTGACGCAGTTTGTAAGGCATGTTGACCAGTGGCTCTACCGCGGTTGTTTGACAGCTACAATGTCACGATCGCAATCATCTCTGATTGGTTAATGCTCACCGTGCAAACCTTGTTGTCTGTCTCTCACTATTGGCCACAATGCATTGTTGCAACAAGAATCGCACAAATTCAGCCAATCAGAACAATTGAGATTGTAATAATGATTGATGCAGGTTTTAGACAATCGCCCTACAAGTGCAGATGGGATAAAGAGGTCATTTTAGGAAATCATCATCATCATCATCATGAAGAACTTGTTAAAGTTTCAACATAATCATCATCATCAACCGATAGACGTCTACTGCTGGACACAGGTCTCTTGTTGTTGTCTTCTACTTTCCAAGATGGCTTCTTAACGTAATAGAACGTAGAAAGTATGAACGTAAAACGTAGAAAGAAGAGAAAATATATCTTTCAGAGGATCACAAGCCCAACGAACAAAGACCTCAGGCATAACCGGGTCAATGGTACGTGATTATTTTAAATGTACACCGCAACATCTGGCACAAACCACATTTATATTCATTCGAATATAACCTCTATTACAAACGCAATAAGAAATGCAAATGTTTAAACTGTTTTATATGTCCAACAATTGTGGTCAGGTGTAATAATTTTCAAGGTTCTATGGCCGGATATTCTGTAATAAAAGCTTGAAATTTAGACATTAAGCTGTTTCATGTGGCTTCGATTCCACGTAAATGCTGATTTATGGGAATTTTATACCAATGTACCGACATGATCAATATTATGGAAATTGTAATCTTTATGAGTAATTGTAATAATTATGTATTGAAGGCCTCATAGACTCCGCTCTTGAATGTACTCGAAATAATCAAACAAGTAGCTAATTTTTAAAAAAAATACGAGTGCTTCGTGTATTCTCTGGTATTGATTTAAAAAAAAAATTATAGCCAGTGTTACTCGCAATGACTTCTATAATATACAGGTGTAACTAGAACGCTAGCAAAAACTTGGCGTTATTGTTATACTACCTAAACACAATCCAATACCAATAACCATTTGCCTCATTTTGCAGTTTTAGTGATTTTTCAAACCCGCAATGTATAGCGTTCAAAACTGGGGCCAATGCCTCGCCTACGACGTGGCGTTGACTCCGAATGGCGTTGAGCTCTAGCGTCAGTCTGTTTTATTTTATTTTCGCGTTTTTGTGGTATCATAAGAGAAATCATCAGTACTATCACCTGTCTTCGTTTTTGCTAGCGTTCTGGTTACACCCTGTATAATATGTACCTATGTACCTACATCATGTAAGCACAGAATATTACATAGTTCCTACTGTACTGATGTAGATAAGATGATAAGAGCCTTACTTAGCAACTTGTTGATAGTGAAAGACGTCATGAATGTGGAAGTCTTCTCAATTGATGGATATCATATTTCCAATGAGCAGAGAAATTAAATAGCGGCTTCTACTGTCAAGTCTTGCGGTACATTTATTGCCAATAAAATAGTTTATTAGAATGCTACAATTGTTTTCAAATTGTTTGTTGTGACATTGGTATGAGACTTTAGGCAGTGGTTCGACCGCCGACGATGAACGAGAAACGAGTAGAACTAGAAACGTGTACACGTGTTCAAATTTCAACTAAATGTACTATAATAGGTAACTTCTATAACTATAAACATTCACACCTCAAAGCTCATTAGTATTTACGATTCTTTATATTACTCCCACATAAAAACTTGACGCAATATCGATTACAAAATGTGCGTGCATCATTTGAATTCACATCTCTTCATAATCATTAAACATGTTTTTCAATGATCACAAAACTGAGATAATTATAATGTCATTAAAGGCAATCAAATCATACAGGTAAATTAGCTACATGCGCGTACATCAACATATTAATATAAACCAATTATAACCTTTATTACTTCTCCATTAAGAATCTTAACAGCGTAATTATAATTATTTTCAAGTATATCAGCTGTATAGTCACTTTCATCTGTACTCCATCAAACGATTACATCTCCTATGTCTATTAAATTAAAATCCATATTACCATAATCAAAATTACTATCCGTAGAAATTATACTGATGCTAACGTCACCTTTACCTAGGTTAGTTTATACGAATATAGCATCTATTTCGATAAACTTAAGAGCTTTTATTCTATGATTAGTTAAGCCATCAGTTTGATGTCCATTAATCGAAATCACTCGTTTGACAGCGCGTCGCGCCTCATTACTATGGAGTTCCCGATCGGCCGGTAATGAGAGTTCGATTAAAATATAGGACCTTTATACCGTCCGATTTGTCGCGTTGAAGACTGTCTTTTTCCCTAAATAAAATTACCGTATGGGAGGTCGGCTGTGAGTCTAGTAATCTCCGTCTAGTCTCCGAGGAGTTCACGTCATCAGATCTAATTTATTGGATTACTCATCGGATTGGGATTTTTGAAAGTCAGTGAGAGGTGGAGTTTTCAAACATGTACTTCTTCATTTTTTCCCGAAAGCCTAAATACCAATTTTCGTAGATTTAATTAGGAAACTGAGGGACTTTCATCCCCTATTTAATCCCTTTAGGGATAGAATTTCCAAAATTATTTTCTAAAAGTCTTATTGGTGCCTAAGCTAAGTCATTAAAGAAAAGTACAGTCAAAATTTCAAGTTTCTAGCACCAGCGGCTGTGCGATAATAGATCTAAGATCAGTGAGTACTAAATATGCAATAATGCTATGAAAGTAGTGTCTTATGCATTTCTTATGCATTTGCATATGCAAACTTGCAAATGCATAATATAATCCGCGAGGTGATTACGTAAAACGTTGCAGTAGCGACAGCAACGCGACAGCAGTAGCAATGCGACAATTCATTTGCTGTCTCTCTTATTCTTCTTCTTATTTTGCTTTATGGCTATTGCTGTCTCTCTGTAGCCGCTGTCACGAGTGACGTTTGACAGCAATGTTCGCGAGATTTACGCCTGTCGCAAGCCTGTCGCAAGATACGTTATCACCCCGCCGATGTCTACTATACGATTAGAATTGTAAAAAATCGCAGGAGGTAAAACTGTCTCATGAAGATGTAACGAGTCGATATGCGAGTAATTTGCGCATGCATCGCATATTTAATGGCTGCCCGGGGCGTCAAAGTCGCGTTCGAAGAAACAATCTTGTTTTGCTTTTTGCAAAAACTCTTAAACACCGGCTTTAGTGCCTACCATAGGGGCATGGATAAAATATGACAAAAAACTCATATAAAAGAAGTCGGGGGTTCGACTCCGGGCACGCAATACTAACTTTATGAGCGTTTTTTAAAACAATTAAATATCACTTGCTTTAACGGTGAAGAAAAACATCGTGAGGAAACCTGCATGTCTGAGAACTCTCCATGTTCTCAAAGGTGTGTGAATTCTGCCAATCTGCATGGGGCCAGCGTGGCAGACTATAGCCCCCTTCTCACTCTGAGAAGAGACCCGGTTCAATATTAGGGCCGGCCGGTAATGGGTCGATCATGATAGTGATTTGATTTTAGTAGTAGTTATGAAGAACCATTTATCATTGTAACCCATTAGAATTTAAACGTGATTTAAACTGAACTCTTTGAAGTGTCAGTTTGCGACAGCAGTAAGTATGTGGCTTTACTAGCTTATGCTCGCGACTTCGTTTGCGTGGCCTACAGAAATTTCAAACCCCTATTTCACCCCCTTAGGGGTTGAATTTTCAAAAATCCTTTCTTAGCGGATGCCTACGTCATAATAGCTATCTGCATGCCAAATTTCAGCCCGATCCGTCCAGTAGTTTGAGCTGTGCGTAGATAGATCAGTCAGTCAGTCAGTCAGTCAGTCAGTCAGTCAGTCAGTCAGTCAGTCAGTCAGTCAGTCAGTCAGTCAGTCAGTCAGTCAGTCAGTCACCTTTTCCTTTTATATATTTAGATTAGCGCTCGTTCGATGCTTGGAAAATGTCGTCACGTCATTTTCACTGAAGTATGAATTGCAACAAGTGTTTCGTTGTTTCCACTTTCCAGAACTAATGTTATCTCTCTATATAAAAATGAATCGCTGAATGTGTTGCTGATCACAAATCTCGAGAACAGCTGAACCGATTTCGCTAAGTACGAGGATGGTTCTTACGGAGAGAAAAATTTAAAAAATAGGAGAGCTAGGCTCTAGAGTAACCGACATAGCTCAACGGGTTGCAAAGCTGAAGTGGCAATGGGCAGGGCACATAGTTCGTACAATCGATAGACGTTGGGGTCCCAAGGTGCTGGAATGGCGACCTCGCACCGGAAGACGCAGTGTCGGAAGACCACTAGGTGGACGGACGACATCAGACGAGTCGCAGGGAGCTGCTGGATTCAGGCAGAGACCGTGGCGTGTAGAAGTCCCTACAAGAGACCTATGGCCAGCAGTGGACGTCTATCGGTTGATGATGGTGATGATTGAAGTGGTATTCTTGGCATCACGTTAACATGCAAGGGGTCTTTGGCCCATAATCAGAGCATCATATGCTAATGCGATCCCAGTTGTAGAATTCGTCACAACGATGCGTTGAGCTAGTTACATCGGCAACAAAACACCTGCCAAGTGCGATGAACCGATTGCTGAAATTATACCAGTGGTCCAATTCTGATGGCTGAAAATAGATCTTAGCTATTTTTGAGATGTTTTCAACTAAAAAATGTAGTTTACATTCAACCAATCAATCCATCAATTATTTTGCTGCGAATGCAGGTTCACAAAGATGTTACTTACTTTTAATTTTGTATCTAATTGTGAAAACCTATTATTAGCTTGTAGTTACTAATAATTTTAAGATTATAATAAATTAATTTAAGCTGTTGGTTTTCTTATAAATAAATAAAACAATTCACATGAATAGTATCACCAATGCAATGGTATGCAAATAATGTATATACTAATGTTCTTCTTAAATATATAAAAAGAAAAGGTAACTCACTGACTGACTGACTGATCGATCAACGCACAGCTCAAACTACTGGACGGATCGGACTGAAATTTGGAATGCAGATAGCAATTTTTATGTAGGCATCCGCTTAGAAAGGATTTTTGAAAATTCAACCCCATAGGGGTTTAAAATTTGTGTAGTCAACGCGGACGAAGTCGCGAGCATAAGCTAGTATCATTAATAAAAAAATTAAAATAAAAATATCTTTATTTAACAAAAACACGTTATTTTGGCGTCGGTTACTAGTGGTCTCCACACTAGGTTAAACCTGTGACGTGGAGACCATAATATATGATTTCCTAGTGGGTTTTACTGAGGACTAGGAAAGTTTAGCGGTTAGAATATTTTATATAATATTACTAATTACAGTTACAAAGATACAAACAAATATAATATGATGATGAATGAAAGGAGTGATAAATAAATAAATATTTATAATATTATACGTATACAATATACATATATATTTATTGCACATTAGGTATTTAGGTAGGTTACAAAGCATAAGTAGTATAGTTTTAAATAACATTACATATTCATAACTCGCTCTAGCTAACATAACATTATGCAGTTCATCTGTAGTAGAACCCGAGTAACTATAAAATAGCTCAATAGGTTGCGAAGCTGAAGTTGCAAATGTGCACTGTGCAGCTCACATAGTTCGAAAAACCGAGAGACGTTGCGGTCGCAAGGTGCTAGATTGGCGACCTCACACCAGAATTTGCAGCGTTAGCAGACCACGGACTAGGTGGAGATCCGCAGGGACTGCTGGATTCAGGCGGTGCAAGACCGTAACATGTGGAAACTTCTGGACGACTATCGGTTGTTGATGATGATGATGATCATATACTTAGGGCCGGTTGTTTCAACAAACTTTGACGGACACGTAACCTTTAAATATGGCGCTAACGAACGTTGATTCAGCATCTATTAGCGCTAACGTTCGTTAAAAAGTAACGTTTACGTTAACCAGTGCTGGCGCCATTGGTGATCGTCAAATCAGTTCGTAACTTCATACTTCTTACAAACGGAATATTTTATTTACAAATTACAATGGAATCAATTTTCAAAGCTTTTAATGGTAGTTTTTTTGAAGATGAAAGAGAATTTGTAAAAAAGAAAAAGTGTTTAAAATTCGAAGTAGCAATATTAATAACTATGTATATAATTTAATATATACATAGTTATTAATAAATTAATTAATTTATTAATAACTATGTATATCTATGTAACTATTAATAATTTATTAATTTTATTTATAATAAAATAACTATTTAATTAATATACTTAAAATGAAATAAAAAAAGGATACGGAGAAGTAAGTTAATTTTTAGGGTTAGTTTCGCAACCAAAATAACAATGACGAACAGTTTTTTGTACAATGAAGCAACGCACTTAAATTAACAGATGTTAAAGTTCGTCTACGTCTGTTAAATTTTAACGAACGTATCTTACGAAGACCAATGGTTTGAAACAACCGGCCCATAGAGTCACTACACTAAGAATTAAATTCAAAAACAACATCCAATTAAGAAAAGTAAAAGACTCATAAGTAAGGAATGCCTTACGACCAATAAGCCTCTAAATAGGGAATCAACGGAGAACATTGCGTTTGCGTTTATTGCTTTCCAATTGAAGCGCTAATAGAACTACAATAGTCGTAAAAGTCTGTCTGATCGAACGAGCTTTTGTCTTAGGTGACACCCACGCTACTTGGGTGTGTGTTATGTTACTATCCATAAAAGGATAAATTTAACTGGCATAATATGATATACTAGCTTCTGCGCGCGGCTTCGCCCGCGTGGCCTACAGGAAACAAATGGCATTTTTTTTTCAGAAACAAACATTATAACATCATGACGCGCACCCTTAACAGCACCGAATAACACATACAACCTTCCAACCCCCATTTCATCCCTTTAGGGGGGGATTTTCTCATAGTCGTTTCTTAGCTGACACCTAACCTCGAGAAAAAACCAGCTTTCCAAATTTCAAGTAATTAATATCAATTATTAAAACTGTCCCATACAAACTTTCATCCCCTATTTTACCACCCTTATAGGTGAATTTTCCAAAAATCCTGAAACACGTATTTCTTCATTGGTGACCGAGAACCCAAATACCAATTTTCATGCAAGTAACTTGGAAAATGACGGACTTTCATACAAACTTCCGTCCCCCATTTAACAACAAAAAATAACAAAAAATAACAAAGAATAGACCCTCCAAATTCCATGTCTTTAGGACCAGCGGTTTAGGCTGTGCGTTGATATATATGTCAGTCAGTCAGTCAGTCAGGACTTTGAATTTTAAATATAATACAGAAGATATAATTTATGTTTTGTTAAACTCAAATTCAAAACCATTAATTTCAAAATGTTTGTCGTCGTCTTTCCACCTAGTGGGTGGTCAAGCAACGCTGCACTATAAGCGGTGATACGAGGAGTTAGTCAGTCTTCTATTCGGGAGTTTAGGGGTTCAGTCCCGGTCCGGTACTTCTAACTTTTCTGATGATATGCGTTTTAAGCAATTAAGTATCACTTGCTTTAAGGGTGAAGGAAAACATCGTGAAGAAAACGGCATGAGTTCTCCTTAATGTTCTCAAAGGTGTGAAGTCTGCCAATCCGCACTGGGTCAGCGTCAGTGGCGTGCAGCTCATAGAGGCATAAACGCACTGCTTACCCTCATTGTAATAAGTCAATGCTTATTTTTCATTTTAACCTGCCGTAAAATAAGTTCATACCTAAATGCATACCCCGTAAAATAAGTTCATACCTAAATGCATACCCTGGCTTGAACTCCTGTGCACGCCACTGGTCAGCGTGGCAAACGATGGCCTAAGCCCTTCTCATTCTGAGAGGAGACCAGTGCTCAATAGTGTCCCGTCGATGGGTTGGTAATAATGATTAATGACCCAGGATTAAACTCCAGATCTCCCTATTAGACGGCCGATGGCTTGATCGCTGCTATTCGCTCAGCGATAAGTATACAATAAAGCAGGAACAGATAGGTGTAAAACAATACATAAAAGCAATAGGTATCTGTCGGTACGTTGATGCAATTTATCAGCGCTAACAATACCCGGAGTTATGACAGCGTCGCGATGCGAGAGTAATCGTATTGCATCAACTCAATGGACCACTCGCTATAGGTACCTACCTAAGTGGATATAACTGTGGGATATTCCACGATATTTTCTTATGCGCACGCACTGCCAGATATGCATCCATACTAAGTATAATATTATAAATGCGAAAGTGTGTCTGTCTGTCTGTCTGTCTGCTAGCTTTTCACGGCTTAACCGTTTAACCGATTTTGACCAAATTTAATACAGAGGTAGCTTGCAACCCGGGGAAGGACATAGGCTACTTTTTATCCCGGAAAATTTAGTAGTTCCCACAGGATTTTTAAAAACCTAAATCCACGCAGAGCAAGTCGCGGGCATCAGCTAGTTTCTTATACGACGGGTTAGAGGGGGAAGTTTCTGATTTCTTAATTTTTCCGTTGTTTCTATGCAATTCCTAGCCTAAATACGAAATTTCAGTCTTCTAGGACTTCTGGTCTGGAAGTACCCTAAAACTTTTGACTAGAGGTTTTGAATGTCAGTAAATCTGAAATCGTAAAAGCTAAACAATTCACACTTAGTAAGTTTGGCTGGATGAGGAAGGCTGAGGACCGGGTGTGGTGGTGCTCTTTAGGGCAGGCCTATGTCCAACAGTGGACGTCCACAGGCTGATGATGATGATGATGAAGTTTGATAAATCTGCTAAGGATATCTAATCCTGAAAATTTACAGAGCGTAAGCTTATAGAGGGTGAAAAATATGCAAAGTATTTCTTGGTACGATGTCGGCTACGTTAGTTGAGTATGACAAAACCTCAATTGGAAATTGACTTGTAAAAGAAAATCCAAGAAATACGCGAACGGGTTCACGTTCCTTAACGTCGAACACGTGAGCGGCCTGTCACGTTTCCCCTTCTATGTAGGGCATCCATCTTTCATCATTTACCTTTATTTTCTATATCAGACTATTTAGTGAGTGAGTAAACTTTAGTGTAGAATTATGGTAAATTTTATATTAATCAAATTATTGCCACTTACCCAACTGATGAATGAACCGATTTTGACAAAATTTTACATTGTTGTTTAACAAATATATGTTGATTAAAAATTACGATACTTTTATTGAAGCAAATCAATGAAGTCTTTTTGTCAATTAAAAATTTTTCCTTTTCGAAAATTTAAAAACTACTCATCAAAATCGGAGCAGTTTCCTGCGGACTTCCTAAGATAGTCCATAGGTATAGTTCTTGCATTTCACGAGGGCGAGTGGCTCATGCTTGTGTGTAAGTCGTATCGGTACACTAAATGTGTGCGTTTGCGAGCGCTTGCTCGCGACTGATTGGTCCGACATGCACGCACACATACGCAATGCCCATGTATACGACGTAACCACAAGTAAAGTTCACTCGCCTTCGTGACTTCCACGAACTGTATTGTCCTCGCTGAGGGACCTTCTGTCGTGGAGGTCCTTATATCAAGAGGTCTAATCGTCGTATTACATAAAGTTACACCTTCCGGATGCACTTGGCACGTTTGCCAGTGAAACGTGACTGAGCCCTGATGGGATGATTGGGCTCAGCACGCCTGTAGTTGTCGGCTGACGAGAGTGGAAGATCCTTCCAATACTTCTAATCTATATTATGCAAAAGGAAAAGCTGACTGATTGACTGAGTTTCGTCCATCAACGCACAGCTCAAACTACTGGACGGATCGGGCTGAAATTCGGCATGCAGATACGAGTAGCTGTTTAGTATAGAACTAGCTTATGCTAGCGACTTCATCCGCGTGGACTAAAACAAATTTTAAACCCCTGTTTAACCCCTTAGGGGTTAAATTTTCAAAAATCCATTCTTAGCTATACTTTCATAGCTATCTGCATGGTAATTTTCTGCCCAGTCCGTCCTGTACTTTGAGCTGTGCGTTGATAGATCAGTCAGTCACTTTTTCCTTTCATATATTTAGATACCCAGTGAAATGTTGACCAGAGAGTGAAGGAAGTTGCAACTTGCGGTCGTCATTCAACACCAAGAGACAGTTTGACTGACATGTTCGCACGGTGTAATAACTACTTGCTTATAGCACAGTCT
Organism: Maniola hyperantus; assembly: GCF_902806685.2. NCBI lineage: Eukaryota > Metazoa > Arthropoda > Insecta > Lepidoptera > Nymphalidae > Maniola > Maniola hyperantus. Next base: position 15,786,906 of record NC_048542.1, on the reverse strand, counting down.
AAAGAGATACGTGTAGTCGTTCAACGGAGATATCAAGACTGATGTGAGCAAGCTTGCGGCAGAAATAACTTGGATGCCTTTTATAATTCGTGTATCAAGTCAATCGGGCACGCATCTCTCTCAGGGTTGACGCTTATTAATTACCAGTTGATATCTGACAGCTTTTTATTTTATTTTATACTAGCCTATGCTCGCGACTTCATCCGCCTGGACTACATAAGTTTTAAACCCCTATTTTACCCCCTCAGGGATTGAATTTTCAAAAATCTTTTTTAGCGGATGCCTACGTAACAATAGCTATCTGCATGTCAAATTTCAACCCGATCCGTCAAGTAGTTTGAGCTGTGCGTTGATAGATCAGTCAGTCAGTCAGTCACCTTTTCCTTTTATATATTTAGATTTATTTATTTTATCCACCACTGCAACGCGTGAATTTTTTCTTTTTTAAACTTCCATGGGAACTCCTTATTTTTTCGGAATAACAATATACCTACTTTGTCCGTTTTTATGATCTACGTGCATTTCGTAAAAATGAGTCAGTCGTTTACTTCAAAAAGTAACAGACAGACAGTCAGACAGATAGACAAACTTTTCCACTTGTAATATTAATGTAGTAATGAATACTTATTATAATTTACTAGCTGATCCCCGCGGCTTCGCCCGCGTAGATTTAGGTTTTTAAAGATCCCGTATAGCCTATGTCACTCAGGAATAATGTAGCTTTCTACTGGTGAAAGAATTTTTAAAATCGGTTCAGTAGTTCTAAAGATTACCCCCTACAAACAAACTTAACGACATTACCTCTTTATATAATACTAGCTGATCCCCGCGGCTTCGCCCGCGTAGATTTAGGTTTTTAAAGATCCCGTATAGCCTATGTCGCTCAGGAATAATGTAGCTTTCTACTGGTGAAAGAATTTTTAAAATCGGTTCAGTAGTTCTAAAGATTACCCCCTACAAACAAACTTAACGACATTACCTCTTTATATAATATAATACAACGGGCCGTGCAGCAGAAATCGTAATATTTTAATTTCGCCATAACTTCAAAACCAAACGTCCAATTTTAATCATTCAAAGACCAAATATTATCTCCATAAACTGTTCTTAGTGATGAAATCATTTATTTTGATAAGGATTAATAGCATGAGTAAAATAAACGCGTTTAAATGTAGTCCAAAAAAAATTCAAGATTTTTAAATAAAAAAATGGTTGCTGTGCCTCACTCGACATAGATGGGTATAGTGTGTCGCGGACTTTTTTGTAGATATTTATAAGATCTACAATTAATTAGAACATTTTATGGTTCTATCTTTTATAGTTTAGGCAGCGTACGCAAAATAAGTAACTTTTCTGGTTGATTTTTTACACCTTGTGTCCGAAAACCCCAAATATCTTACGGAACCCTATTTTTTTCCAAAATAAAATATAGCCTATGTTACTCGTGGATAATGTAGCTTTCGAATGGTGAAAGAATTTTTAAAATCGGTCTAGTAGTTTTTGAGCCTATTCAGTACAAACAAACAAACAAACAAACAAACAAACAAACAAACAAACAAACAAAGTTTTCCTCTTTATAATATTAGTGTAGAAGTGTAGACAACGGGCCGTGCAGCAGAAATCGTAATATTTTAATTTCGCCATAACTTCAAAACCAAACGTCCAATTTTAATCATTCAAAGACCAAATATTATCTCCATAAACTGTTCTTAGTGATGATATCATTTATTTTGATAAGGATTAATAGCATGAGTAAAATAAACGCGTTTAAATGTAGTCCAAAAAAATTTCAAGATTTTTAAATAAAAAAATGGTTGCTGTGCCTCACTCGACATAGATGGGTATAGTGTGTCGCGGACTTTTTTGTAGATATTTATAAGATCTACAATTAATTAGAACATTTTATGGTTCTATCTTTTATAGTTTAGGCAGCGTACGCAAAATAAGTAACTTTTCTGGTTGATTTTTTACACCTTGTGTCCGAAAAACCCAAATATCTTACGGAACCCTATTTTTTTCCAAAATAAAATATAGCCTATGTTACTCGTGGATAATGTAGCTTTCGAATGGTGAAAGAATTTTTAAAATCGGTCCAGTAGTTTTTGAGCCTATTCAGTACAAACAAACAAACAAACAAACAAACAAACAAAGTTTTCCTCTTTATAATATTAGTGTAGATTAGTGTAGATGACAACACTCATATTATGTATGTACATAATAAAAATACGTTACCAATTATTGTACCTTCTTCATTTTATTTTATAAAATAAATAATTAATAAAACAATTAGTGCTTCTAAATTATATTTATTCCTTTTTTATAGTCGGGTGACAGCCCTAGGTGCTACCTAATGCCGGCTTGCTCTTCCGCAATCAAAGGCGTTGGCTCACTGTATGGTTTTTCTTACACTGTGGTTCTATGTATGCCAAACCATGTCAATGTCAGTAAACTTACACCCTGTGGTCTGGGTTCCTGGTATTTCGCGGTCTGCTCTTCCTGGGTCCTGATTGTCCTGTGAGTGTGCCTAGTTACGTCAGTGCAGTCAATTGTGAAGGCTGAGCACCGTTGACTCTAGTCGATAAATGGATGGACCGTATTTAGAGATAATATTATATCATCATCATCATCATGATCAACCCATCGCCGGCTCACTACAGAGCACGGGTCTCCTCTCAGAGTGAGAAGAGTTTTGGCCATAGTCTATCACGCTGGCCAAGTGCGGATTGGCAGACTTCACACACCTTTGAGAACATTATGGACAACTCTAAGGCATGCATTTCCTCACGACGTTTTCCTGATATTTAATTTCTTAAAACGCACATAACTCCGAAAAGTTAGAGGTGCGTGCCCGGGTTCGAACCCCCGACCTCCGACTAGAAGGCGGACGCCCTAACCACTTGGCTGTCACAGCTTTTATTAGACAAGGTCTGTTATTGAAATAATAGGCAGTTTTGACTTTCACTGTCTGCGGCGCATCGTAAGGTCATTGCCCTATCATTAAAATGATATAATTAGCTTGATACAATCAGCTTGGAGTTGATCCAGCGATCTCTTGACGAGATTCCTGTGCTTCGAAACGTTTGGATTGCGTTGCTTTGTAATTAGGGGTGCCAGATGTCCTGCGGTTTCTCGGAAATATAGAGTCAAAGGACTGAGATTAGATTGTCCTACCTGTCTGTTTTGAGCAATAAGGCCGCCTTTGCATACAATTGTTTTTAGTTGTTTAGTTTCTTTGTTTTTTGTCTTTTTTAGGGTTTCGTACCTCAAAAGGAAAAACGGAACCCTTGTAGGATCACTTTTTTTTTTTTTTTTTAATATGTGTTCCTCCCTTTTGTCCTCCGACATGGCGGTCGGAGACTGTTCTAGGTCGGTACTAAGATTGGCTTTTTTTTTTCTCCATTTGCCTTTCTTATTGCTTTGTTGTAATTGGTGCTACTACACACTAAGTGCAGTGCTGTGCACTTTGTTGTCTGTCTGTCTGTCGGTCTGTCAAGAAACCTACAGGATATTTTCCTGTCTTGTCTAGGTCTTATAGCAAACATTCGGGGAAAAATCTGAAAACCATGAATTTGTGGTTACATCCCACAAAAAAAAAATTGTGGTCATGAATTAATAATTAGTATTTTCAACTTTCGAAGTGAGATATCTATATCAAGTGGGGTATCATATGAAAGGTCTTCACCTGTACATTCTAAAACAGATTTTTATTTATTTTGATTGATCGTGCAAAATGTCCAAAAAATGCGACTGTAGGACGGAACCCTCGTTGCGCGAGCCTGATTCGCACTTGGCGGGTTTTTTTAATGTATGTTCACCGATTTTTTAACCCGTCCATCAGTAGGTAGTAATGAGATGTACTTAGATAGATCAGTCAGTCAGTCACCTTTCCCTTTTATACATTTAGAAGATAATTCCTAAATCAACTACTGCACTTCATAAGAGGGGGTGTCTTAAAAATAGATTTATTGCGATACAAACAAGAAATGGGAGAAAATTCATTTTATTGTATTTTTTATTGTATTTCGTAACGATATCCCCGCACCTGGTGTTTTATTGGCAATCATTTTGAATTTCATATTATACTTACATAATAAGAATACAAGTTTTATATCCCATCTATAAAATCTATAAAACTATAAATATATTGAAGGAATCGAGTTTCAATGCAATTTATTTTGAGTTGCATATAACTGGATTGTTACATAACTTTTACTTTGATAAGAAACTTATTAAAGTTGGCATATGGACGGATTTAATATCTCCATACGAACCCTAAAAAAACTGGCCAAGTGCGAGTTGGATTCGCACATACCAAGAGTTCCGTACCATCGTCCAAGAAATAAAACTTTTATTTTCGTGGCGGCCATATTGAAATTTTTATTATTTGTTGCTATAGCGGTAACAGAAATTATAAACATTCTGTGAAAATTTTTAAACTCTACCTATTACGGTTCACGAGATACAGCCTTGTGACAGACAGACGGACGGACAGCAGAGGCTTCATAAAGTCTATCTAATCGAATTATTTAATGTAGAGAAACTAAAGTTGTAACGGTGTAGTTATCTAATAAGTTACTGATAAATAAACAAACAGTAAATAGTAGAAATAGATTCTGTCAGCGAATGTCGTACCAATGTTTATACTTTATCTTTATTTTATCTTTAGAGATAAAAGATAAACGCGTAACCGATGACATTCTTATCTTGAAGCAAACGCAAGTAAAGCTTTAAAAACTTTCTGTTTATCTGTAAGCTGATACTTCGTAACTTTAGATATGTAGTTTTTTTTGTTTATTTAGAGCTCCTTATAGAATCACTTTAAATGTGGTCCTTTTTCTAGTAAAAAAGGGTCTTCAACAGCTCAAAAACTCCAAGAACTCCAAAAAGTAGTTTTTGCAAATTATAAAAACACTAGCTTATGCTCGCGTATCCTCCTGCTGATTGTTAAAAATATCAGATTTAGAAGTTCCCATATTTTGGCGATAACATACGATGACTTTTTGGGGTTTTTAGAAAAAAACGGCAGCTTCGTTGTCCGTTTGTTGGTCCGTTTATCAAGGCTTTTAGAGATCCGTTTCAAAATCATAATTATGAGTCACTATTTAAACATGCTGATTGTGTAAATTAATTCCAGATAGGTACCTACCGAAAGATTAGATACCTACTTCAATTATCTAGTTATTTATCTGTTTACTTATCTCAGAAAATATTCAAAATTCAAATTTCTCATGGATTTTAATTTTAATCTTAATCTATTGAAGAATTTACATTGATAGTTGGTACCGATTAATAAAATTTTTGAGAGTTTTCGCATCCCCTTCCTGCCAATCTGATATGAAAAGGATAGGCACAGATTGACAGTTTTAAATTTAATTGGGAACTGTCAAACCTCCGGCTTTAGCTGCCAGTCGCGAACCTATTGTTTCAGTTTGTAGCGCGCACTAAAATTTAGTGTCTTTAAATTTAAAATTTATGTTCCGTCCCGTTTTAGCAATATTAAAAAGAAAAAGATGCAGATACTCTAAATTTAATTTAGAGAAAGACAACAGAATCGATGCCATTGTGGCTAATTCCGTTGTTCACAATCTCTAAACTAAACTAAAATGACACGTCTAAATCTATTGCTATCCTTTTCATAATGTTGCTTGTGGAAAATGATGGCACTAGATTTAGACCTGTTAATTTAGTTTAGTTTAGAGATTGTATACAAGAGAATCGGCCCCATTGTGTAGTTAATCTGGTGTATCTATCCTTTTCCACTTGCATCAGCCAGTTTCTATAGAGCTCGTTGGTATAAATAAATAAACTAACTAAACAACCTGATAGACAACTCAAAGCAGTTAAGCCATTGAGGACTTTGATAGTCCTGAATGGCTTGTTAAGTCTATTAGGCAAATGATTCTGTGACATTCTGACGTCATTCATAGAGCTGTCAAGGTTGACATCAGGAATTGCAGGACACCAGAGATTAAAGGACACGTGTAATCACAAGTTGCGAGAAATTATTTTATTCAGAGCCTCAATAGCTCAACGGGTAAAGCAGTGGACTGAAAACCGAAAGGTCGACGGTTCAAACCCCGCCCGTTGCACTATTATCGTACCTACTCCTAGCACAAGCTTTACGCTTAGTTGGAGAGGAAAGGGGAATATTAGTCATTTAACATGGCTAATATTCTTTAAAAAAAAATGAAATTTCGAGAAGGAAGCTAGCCGTTGAATCCAACTCGGCTGGGCATTCGGGATGCTTCGGGATATCCACTCGTTTCGTTCATCATGATCAACCCATCACCGGCTCACTACAAAGCACGGGTCTCCTCTCAGAGTGAGAAAGGTTTTGGCCATAGTCTACCACGCTGGCCATGTGCGGATTGGTAGACTTCACACACCTTTGAGAACATTATGCAGAACTCTCAGGTATGCAGGTTTCCTCACGATCATTTCCTTCACCGTTAAAGCCATCTATAGCAAGTGACATTTAATGAATTGAAACGCACATAACTCCGAAAAGTTAGAGGTGCGTGCCCGGGATCGAACCCCCGACCTCCGATTAGTATGCGGACGTCCTAACCTGCTGTGAAGGATTAAATTTAAAAAAAAACCTACAAGTTCACCTTAATATTGGAATATCTTAAGTTTAATATATTTTGAAGCAGTGTTAAGTAAAGGTCAAGCACGGCGTCATTACTGAGATGAGAGTTATTTTAATGGGAGGCTGCGGTGTAGGTACGAGACGACGAGTAGGTATGTTCTTGATACCGTTACGAGATCTCCACTGAATTACCTCGCTGCCACTTGAAATTACGCGTGTTTCCATTGTAGTACGATTAATTTAACTGACGCAAAAGAAACGTATTGAAAGTTTGAAACCACAAAACTTTTGCACGCTTGTAATTTATTTTTGTTTGTATCTTTGATGCTGCTTTTTTGATTAATATGAGAAAACCTAGGTACGTGTAACTAACTAAACTAAATAATTGTAAGATAAATAAACGTCAATATTCAATGCATAGTTATAGTCCACGACAGGTTGAAAAAATCAATCGGGGCATGAGGTGGGGGGACGCCCCGCGCTCGCCCGCACCGGGTTATAATGCCACGGCTGTGCGAGTGTGCGGGACGATTGCCATCTCGATTCTCGACCTGTGTTGGTTGTTCTTCATCCTAATTTAAGAGAAATAGTTGGTAGAAAACCACGCGATAGAAAATGGACATTTCGGCTTATAATATACTAGCTGATCCCTACAGCTTCGCCCGCGTGGATTTAGGTTTTTATAAACTACTTTTTTCACTTTATTGCAATTTTCGAAGGGATTTCCAACTTTTTTGAAAATAAAATAAAGCCTATGTCACTCAAGAGTAATGTAGCTTTCTATTGGTGAAAGAATTTTCAAAATCGGTTCAGTACCAGAGAGTACCCCCTACAAACAAACTTAACGACATTACCTCTTTATAATATTAGTAAGTATAGATATAGATAGATGTAAGCATATATACCTACACTATTAATTTTGAATTATTAATCACTAAGCTTTTTGTCATGGTTTTTCTCAAATAACAGAAATAATTTATGCTTTAAAAGAAATAAAAGAAATCGAAAGATTTTTTATTCAAATAAACTTTACAAGGTCAATCATATCAATCAAATGACCTAGCACGAATACTGCAATAGTCTTATTTTTTCTTACTAAATCTTTTGTCCTAAAAGATGTCTATCTTTCAGGACTTAAAGTTATAACGAAACAGATTATATAAAACAAAATAACCGGTGCATACGCAACAATGGAAAAGCGCGCCGTGTCAAGTGTCAGTAACAAGGCTGGCTTTCTTCTGAACAGACTGCATTATGCCATGCACTTTAACACTGCACTTTGAACCTTGTCCCCTCACAATAAGAACCATTAACATTAACCCCGGTAACACTCATAAACGCTTCAGATTTGTGCGTTATTTTTAAACTTTATTATGTACGTATAACGTATGAGTGGGTTGGAGATTATAGGAGAAATTACACATAATATGATCTATAATTTTTTTTTTATTCAGATACAAGTTAGCCCTTGACTGCAATCTTACCTGGTGGTAAGTGATGATGCATTCTAAGATGGAAGCGGGCTAACCTGGAAGGGGTATGGCACTATTTAATAAACCCATGCCCTTTGGGTTTCTACACGGCATCATACTGGAACGCTAAATCGCTTGGAGGCACGGCTTTGCCGGTAGGGTGGTAACTAGCCACGGCCGAAGCCTCCCACCAGACCAGACAAGAAATTTAGAAATTGTAAAATTCCAAATCCCTGCCAGGAATCGAACCCGGGACCTCTTACTAATAAGACCACAGCGCTTACCACTGCGCCAGGGCGGTCTTCAAAATATATAAAAGGAAAAGGTGACTGACTGACTGGCATTGGCATCTAGATAGCTATTATGACGTAGGCATCCGCTAAGAAAAGATTTTTTTAAATTCAACCCCTAAAGGGGTAAAATAGGGGTTAGAAATGTGTGTATTCCACGCGGACGAAGTTGCGAACATAAGCAAAAATATATTCTCAACTAAAATAGATGGTAGCTCAACAAATAGAAGCTAAAATTAAAAATACCGTTCTTGCATTTAAATAAAAGATACCTATCACACGCAGAGAATTTGAAATGTAGTTTTTGTGACCGAGTGGCCTATATCGGCGAGTAAAAGTTCATTGAATAGGCAGTTTGAACAGAAAATAAAAAAGTGCCTATTGAAAAGAGTCGAACGTCGAACTACCATACGTCAGTGACATTGTACAGAATCTAGATTGGAATTCCAGTTTTGTATACTCTGTCCATAAAAAGTAGTTAGTATAGGCACCGTGGTATAGGGATCTCTCTGTTACGTAATCTAAATAGATAAAAGGAAAAGGTGACTGACTGATCTGTCAACGCACAGGTCCAAATACTGCACGGATCAGGCTGAAATTTGGCATGCAGATAGCTATTATGACGTGAGTATCCGCTAAGAAAGGATTTTTGAAAACTCAACACCTAAGGGGTGAAATAGAGGTTTGAAATTTGTGTACGAAGTCACGAGCATAAGCTAGTCCCATACAAATGATAGAAACGAAAATCTCAGTAGCCGTTATCCGTTTTGAGTCGCTAACCAATCGCAAACGAAAGTAGGTTTTTGAATTGAATTTCGAATAATATTTTTTGAAAAAAATTTCAAATTTAATTTCTATTTTTTTTTGAAAACACGTTTGTGATTGGTTGGTGACTACGAGATTTTTGTCTCTTTCAATTATTGTATGAGATTACGTTATTATAATAATATCCCGATCCGTTACTTTTTATGAACTGTTGAAAAAGTGATAAAAAATGTTTGCTTAAAAAATTCCTTAACCAACGGCCTTGTTCAATATTTATGTAATCTAAGCTTCATGTAAGCTTCGAGAAACGTGACACACAAAGCTTAACCGCCATCTTATGTCATCATCATCATTAGCAACAGATAGACGTCCACTGCTGGACATAGTTCTCTTATAGGGACTTCCACACGGTCACAGTCTTGCGCCGTCTGAATTCAGCGGCTCCCTGCAACTCGTTTGATGTCGTATGTCCTTGTCTACCTAGTGGTGGGTCTTCCAACGCTGCGCTTTCCGGTGCGAGGTCGCCATTCTAGTACCTTGGGACCCCAACGTCTATCTGTTTTTCGAACTATGTGCTCTGCCCATTGCCACTTCAGCTTCGCAACCCGTTGAGCTATGTCGGTTACTCTAGTTCTCCTACGGATCTCCTCATTTCCGATTTGATCACGTAGAGAAACTCCGCACATAGCTCTCTCCATCGCCCGCTGAGTGACTCTGAGCTTTCTTATAAGGTCCATAGCTAGCGATCATGTCTCGGATCCATATGTCATCTCTGGCAACACGCACTGTTCATATTAAAGCCGTTGCGTTAACTATAATCCTATAGCGGTTTTTTATTCAGATACAAGTTAGCCATTGACTACAATCTCACCTGGTGGTAAATGACGATGCAGTCTAAGATGGAAGCGGGCTAACCTGGAAGGGGTATGGCAGTTTTTAATAAACCCATGCCCCTTAGGTTTCTACACGGCATCGAACCGGAACGCTAAATCGCTTGGCGGCGCGGCTTTGCCGGTAGGGTGGTAACTAGTTACGGCCGAAGCCTCCCACCAAACTCCCACTGCGCCATGGTACCTATTGGTGATACCTATACATAATATAATGGGTGTATAACAGCCGTGTGAGGCTGTTGGTCTGTACACACAGCTTTCGGCACGTTGCTTGGAAAGAGAGATACAACACGTCTAAGCGTTTGTTACCTTAAACCTGTTCCAGCACTCGCCCGAGTTACTATGCACTCTAGGGCTGTCACACACAAAAGTTCACGTAGACAAGTGTCAAAAAAAGTGACATTGTGCGCTTGTATGTGTAACACGCACGCGCGTAGTAGTTTCTTCTTCTTCGCTCTGGGCTGGTTTCCGCACTTAAACGTTTCCGTCTGTTGTGCGTGCGCGTAGTAGTATAGGTTACGTAACCTATACGCGTAGTAGTATAGGTTACGTAACCTATACGCGTAGTAGTATAGGTTACGTAGATACCTATTGCAGTGATAGTGGTTAGGTTAGCGAATACAATGCATCGAGCTAGCACTTGGTAGTTAGTATGCGACAGGTCCAGATGACAATCGGGGATGTAATGCTCGGCACACCCCCACAGCCCCAGCCCCCCGTACTATCCCGGTGCGGGCGAGCGCGGGTGACGAGCGGGTGTGCGGGGCGTCCCCCCGCCTCATACCCCGATTGTCATCTCAACCTGTTGCGGACTATAGGTACTCTGTTAATAAAGTAAGTCCTTGTGTAGCTTCAAAATTAGTAACTAGCTTATGCTTGCGACTTAGTCCGCGTGGACTACACAAATATCAAACTCCTATTTCACCCCCTTAGGGGTTGAATATTCAAAAATCCTTTCTTAGCTGTTGCCTACGTCATAATAGCTATCTGCATGCCAAATTTCAGCTCGATCCGTCCAGCAGTTTGAGCTGTGCATTGATAGATCAGTCAGTCACCTTTTCCTTTTAAATATTCAGACTGTGACAGAATAAGAAACATAAATAAAACAATTTTTAAAATATTATTGTTCAAGTGGCAACCCTGTGCACTTTGCTTGTCGGTATTGTTTATCAGCGAAGAGCATAATTTGTAAAGAGCTAAGACACCTAGAAGCGTCAGTTTCACTTCACTAGCCTGCATGCCATACTTGCTCATTATTATTGAAATTCGCGATTTCTCTTTCATTTTACTTGTATTTATTCCCTTTCGCAGTTATAAGTACCTAGTCCTTCACTTAAATCTACTGTTTAATAAACCATACAATGGGGCTGATTCTCTTGTACACGATCTCTAAACTAAACTAAATTAACAGGACTAAATCTAGTGCTATCCTTTTCCGCAAGCAACATTATGAAAGGGATAGCAATAGATTTAGACGTGTCATTTTAGTTTAATTTAGAGATTATATACAACGGAATTAGCCACAATAACATACTATCCTGATCGCGAGCGATTTACTCTTATCGTAATGAAATACGCGATTTCTCCTTCTTTTACATTCATTTATTCCCTTTCAGAACGACTTGTAACTAGGTACATTACATTGATAGGATATAAATAAACATGTTTATTACATAATGCATGAAAACTTTATTATAATAATATAATAAATGTATCTATAGTTGGTAAAGCTCGAATATATTACTATTCCTAATATAATTCTTCGAACGACGCTAGTATAATTGAAAATCGCGATTTCCCCTTCATTCGACATGCATTTATTCCCTTTCATAGCTGCAGCCACTTGTAAATACATAATATTAAATATTAAATTGGCAATAAATAAATAATATATTAGTTAATAAATAAATAACATATTGTATGATGTAGTGGTAATAGAGCCTCAATAGCTCAACCGGTATAGGAGTGGACTGAAAACCGAAAGGTCGACGGTTCAAACCCCGCCCGTTGCACTATTGTCGTACCTACTCCTAGCACAAGCTTGACGCTTAATTGGAGAGGAAAGGGGAATATTAGTCATTTAAAAAATGGCTAATATGCTTTAAAAAAAAAACGACAAGTTTCTTACATAATATATCAAAATTGTAATATTATTAGTACAATGCATAAATTTTAAGTTCAAAGTTTTCATAAAACGTAAACTTATCGAAAAGTCCTATTACAATGTAAAGGATTATTTAAATGATAAGAAAGCTTGGGAATGAGTTGCTTAATAGCTTTGTGATAGTTATAATAGGTTTAAGTGATTTTGTAAAGTGGTGATAATAATTACAAAAAAAATAAAAACCGACTTCGTTACACAAACACTAAAAATTGAAAAATAATTTAATTTATTACCGAATATATTATGTATACAAGAGTTAATATAGTTCCATAATAATATTTTTTGGTGCCGGTGCCAATTAGCTTCAGCTGCGCGAATCGTCTAGACTTCGAATTTTTATGAGACTCCACAATGGCACCTCATTGGCACCGACCCCAAAAAATATTATTATGGAACTATATTAACTCTTGTATACATAATATATTCGGTAATAAATTAAATTATTTTTCAATTTTTAGTGTTTGTGTAACGAAGTCGGTTTTTATTTTTTTTGTAAAAAATTTTTATTTCAAAATTTTTAGTGGCCCCATGGAATTATGCTATGACTGGTTAAAAGTCTACTGTTTACTAAGCTATTACACTGATCGCGAGCAATTTACTCTTATCCGTTGAGGAGTTCCAGTATCTATCTTCGAAGATGTTCATCAGATCTTCACCAAATTGAAATGGGACCAACTTTGAAGTATACCCTTTCAAACAAAAAAAGAATTTTCAAAATCGGTCTAGGCGTTTTCGAGTTATCGGGGAACATAAAAAAAAAAAAAAAAAAAAAAAAAAAAAAAGATTCCGACGAATTGAGAACCTCCTCCTTTTTTTGAAGTCGGTTAAAAAGATAATGAGAAAATAAGATACTTATTGAATATTTACTTATTAACCGACTTCAAAAAAAGGAGGAGGTTCTCAATTCGTCGGAATCTTTTTTTTTTTTATTTTGTTTATTTTGTTTTTGTGCTTTGGGCTTTTACCAAATTTTTATTATAAACTAGCTGATGCCCGCGACCTCCTCCGCGTGGAATTAGGTTTTTAAAAAATCCCGTGGGATTTTCCGGGATAAAGTCTTTATCTACCTACCTATAATACCCATCTAAAATATCAAGTCAATCACGTCGCAGAAGGAAACCAACAAACAAACACACTTTCGCATTTATAATAAGGGTACTGATTTTTGTTATTTATATATTATTTAAATGTCTCTGTAGTGAGCCGGCTATGGGTTGATCATGATGATGATTACCACTGCACCAGGGAGGTCGTCAAATTTAAATTAGGAACGCTTCTAGCATAGAATTATTAGTTTTATAGCTTTATAGAAAGTGCGTGGGAATCCGACTAGTTACAGATAACATAGTAAGTGCGTACAGAAACAATGCCGCCATTATCGGGATCGTTTACGACCTGTTTACAACTTTTAAATCGATGTCTACATCGAAAACACCTTGAAGTAAACATAAAAGTTTTCATTTACATACAGCTCTAGGTGATAGCCTATTGGTTAAGACGGCCGGCTCCTATTCGGGAGGTCGGAGGTTCGATCCCGGGCACGCACTTCTATTTTTGCGTTTTTAAGCTACTGGCAAGTGGCACAGCCTTGAAATGGAGCGCACTTATCCAGAAGATGCCTATCCACTCTTGACTTGTACCCATATTATAATTGGAGGGGAAAACTGATGCTGGAAGAGATCTATATCCTAGCGGTTGGAATATAAATTGAGGAGGCAAATCGCTTTGTAGCTATCCTTAGAATTTCGACTATACGTACTGGTGCAAACCTGCACTAGGTACTGTGACGTTGTAAATTTTGAACTACTAATTAGCGTTTCGCTTTTAATAAAAATCAATTTTGTTCAAAGTATGTTGGTGCCACCTAGCATCAAGGTGCAGAACTACGCGTGGGTCGATGTTCAGAGTTCATTCGAGCCACAATAGATGGCGTTTGCTTCGTTGTCAATTGTCGTAAAAATAAAACAAAATAATTAAATAAAACCATAATATCATTTGTTTATTGTTAAGTCATTAACAAAACGGTTCTTATAATATATCCTTAGGTTCCGCAAATATTCAAAAATGAATTGGCTTCATGATCAAACTAAATGAGAGCGGCCACACTCGGGTTGCGTCTGGCAACACCGATTGGTGAGATTTAGAATTTTTCTGGAGTCAACATGTGAAGACGAATTTTTTTCGTTCCAGGAAAATCTCACTCTTTTTCGCCCATGGCTTCGCCTGGGAAAATACAATAGTTATAAATTTAATCATCCTAACGTATTTCAATGTTTCATCAATTATGGTGAGTGAAAAATCAAGTAATGTGGATTCGAAAAATGGCGGTTTGGTTAGAGAAAATCCTAATTTCATGATTTTCCCTTTCAGTTCCAGTTATTTTACCTTCCCAAATAAATGAGGAAAATGGGTTGTGGGGGACTCCTGAAAACCATTGGTGGCCAGGAGTTCAATAGGGTTTCCGTTTTCCGTTTGCGTTTCCGTTTTTAGTTTTCGGTTTTCGTATTTATTTCTTTTGCACATTCACGTTGGCAACTTAATTCTATGGATAAGACTTGGTGAAAATCTTTGTAATGAAACATTTCGGTTGTGAAGAATCAAATAAATTGAGTTTTGGATCTTGGCCGATGCCGTCCAGCTACCTTGCAGTCTTCGCACCTACAAGTAAGCAAATGTTTGTATCCTGGAACAGTTTAGTGAACCTTCTTAGTGTATGTGTACAGTAAGAACCCTGTCTTTACTACTGGGCTTTTATTTTGAAACAATTTTATGAATTTTACTGTGTCATTGTCTATTCCATGCCAATGGCATCTTAAATTTAAAACATAGATCTTATGTACTATCTACCTAAGTCATTCTAATGTATCTAAATTAAGTCTTGGCATTAAGCTAGAATAACTAAGCATTATTAGCCATCATTCTGTATTAAGCGACCCCGGTAAAAGTTACATTAAAAACAATTTTGCCTAACATCTAGCAAATTTCATTTATAACACCTCATATGCATTACAAGGGAGTCGACGGCTAGCTTCTATTCTTTACTAGGTAGATAGATCAAGTAAAGTAAATTAAAATTATTTTTTTTCCTCTAATCTTTGTAAGGTGGTAGATTATTCCGTATCCGGGTATATTTCTATTCCGCCCAATTTACCACCCTTACAAATGGCGCCCGAACGTTTTTTTATATAGTTATTTCAGTATATTTTGAGAAATTTTGTGAATTTTATGAAATGTACTCCGCTGATTGTACAATTTTCTAAGTAGTGACACATTGCAAAGAGCACTAAGCTGTTTTTTATGGTTAACTAACTAAATAATAACTAATAGTTAGAAATTTTGTTTGATAGTTTAAGTAATTTTCTGAGTATAGTCCAACAGTGGTTTTTTCTTATTTAATTAACACATTATAAATGGTGTTTATGCCGTTCAATTATGTTATTTGACTTACCTTGGAGGTGTATAAGTGAATGTTTGCCTTCAGTTTAGTAATAAACATTGCTTAACTGAGTTGTTGTTGGGTATTGCTTTCAATAGTAAGTACATCTTATGTTTGAAAATTCCGGTAACTTAGTATAATTAAAGTTTTGAAACGCTATGTCCTGTTAACTAGTTACACACATACATTTATAAATACTAAGAGTTACAACTTGTGAAACTAAATATATAAACTATATTCAGAGATTACATTAAGTTCAAGTATGAAGTTATGAACAATTTTTTTTCAGTGACTTGATACTTCATTATTTTGTTGAAATTTTGTTTAGAGCTGTGTTAAGGTTATGATAAAAGCTACTTCACACACAAAACATGTTAAGTTTAATTGAATGCTGGTAGTTTAAAGTGACATTTAGAAACAGATTTTGTTGTATTTTAGGTTATGTGTTAAAAGTGTAAAGTAACAGTCATCAAACCATTGCAAAATCTCTTTTTTTTTAAAGATAATATGCTATTCAGAGTTCATTGCAACTTTGTTGCCTGTTTACTTTTGTAATTGTAAAGGTTGTAACACACTGTGTACTCATAAAGGTGATACTGCACCTTACAATCATTTATTCAAATTTGGGAAGTTTTATTTTGTTATATTTTGTTTACTATAGTAATAATATGTGCTTGTATTATTAACAATATTTTGGAATAGGAACATAATTGATAAAATAGTTAGGATAGACTTAAGAATATTGTTTTTGTTGTGTATTTTGCTTGTGTATATTTAATAGTTTAAATAACTTCTTTTGTGTTTGTGTTTAACCAATTTGTATAAGGCTAAACATAGACAGTTACACAAGCTCGATATTTTGTTAAATGTGTTTTGACTTAACACAATGGAACAGACTTTTGCCCAGTTTCATTCACTTTTGAAGGACGAATTGTGTTATGAGGTATCCATTCGTTCCGAAACTCCAGCACCTACAGTGCTAGGTTTAAAGAAACAGTTAAAACAATTAATTCAGGAAATTCCTTCTGAATCAATTTTAGAGACGGATTTCACTTCTGAAAGTGAGTTAGGGGTTATTACTAAAAAACTTCAAGACTTAGAAGATTTATTAAAAAAGTGTTCTGACACTAAAGATAGACATGCCCTCTGTAGGTCTAAAGCTTTAGCTTCACATTTGTACTTTAGAATTTTGAGAATACAGTGTTCCGAACTCAGCTTAATAAGTAGGAAGAGTGAATTACATACAAAGTTGCAGAGTTAGATTTCCAGATTAGATGCTGACAATGAGTCGTCTCACGACGAATCACTGGATTCCGAGAGTACCGCCGTTGACTGCACTGGTGATAAAAATGTTGCCAAGTGGAAGTTACATTTCAACGGACAGGGTGATCCGCGCAGTTTCATCGAACGCGTTGAGGAATATAAAAGATCTTATGGCGTTTCAGATGGAAAATTATTTGTTTCTGCATTTCATCTTTTTACAGGCCGAGCATTGTTATGGTACAGAGGCAACAAATGTCAAGTTTCGTCTTGGTCAGAATTGAGAACTTTATTTTTAGAGGAATTTGATGCAGTAGATTATGACTACAGGTTGCTAGGTGAAATTCGAGCAAGAACACAAGGCTCTGAAGAACCTGTGTCTATCTATTTCGCTATAATGTTTTGCATGTTTTCAAGGTTGTCAACACCACTTTCCGAAGAACAAAAGTTACAAATTTTATTACATAATATTCGCCCTTTTTACTCAGAAAAATTAGCTCTTGTTGACATTAAGTCTGTCGCAATGTTGAAGGAAAAGTGTCGCAAACTAGAGGCTGCGAGGCAGCGTTCCGCCTTATTTTCTGAGCCTACTAACAGTAAGGCAACTTTAAGTTCAGAGTTTGCTTACAAACAAGTGACAAAACAGATAAACACACTTTCAGTCACACCTGCACCTAAGGTTGATACAAGTAAAGGCACTAAATTTTCGAAAACAAATAAACAACTATGTTACAAGTGCGGCAAGGGTAACCATTCCTTTAAATTTTGCAGGACAGTTCCGAAATTTATTAGATGTTTTTCGTGTGGACGTCAGAACTTTACAGTAAAGACATGTCCAAGTTGTAGTAAAAAGGCGATTAGTAAACCCGCTCCGGACAAAAATTCAAAAAACTAATTAGTAAGAACTGTGCAGAGACACAAGTAAAGAACTTGGTCATTAACAACAAAACATCCCTTTTACCTGACACAGTTCTGTATTCAGTGGATAAACGAGACTTTAGGCCACATTTAAAGGTTTTTGTTGACGGTTTTGAGATTACAGGTTTACTAGATTCCGGTGCTTGCGCGTCAATTTTGGGTAACCAGGCGCACAAGGTTTTTTTGAAATTCGGTTATAAATTGCATAGCAGTATTGATACCACATTTTCAGTGGCAAATGGAGACAAACTTGATTGCATGGGTTATATGTTTATTCCGATTACTTATAATTCCGTAACTCACATAATAAAATTTTTTGTAGTACCCTCTATAATAGCGGATGTTATTTTTGGCTGTGACTTTTGGAAAACATTTCAGTTAGCCCCTGGCATTTTTGATAATTTAGAATTAATTAAGGCACCTTCTCAATTTTACAATATTTGTGCGATTGATAATAAACAAATTCATACCATCACTTCTTTTGAAAACTTATCATCTCAACAGAAAGAATTAGCCCAGTCTGTAGTAAATAAATTTTTAGATATTTCTTCAGAGAAAATTGGATTGGGTAGAACAAAATTAATTGAACATGTTATTGACACCGGTGATGCCTTGCCAATAAAAATAAAACAATATCCACTTTCTCCCGAAAAGAAGGAAGCTTTAAGTAAAGAGTTAGATAGGATGCTGGAAATGGACGTAGTTACTCCGAGTGAAAGCCCTTGGAATAACCCAGCAATTTTAGTGAAAAAGGCAAATGGAGACTGGAGATTTTGCCTAGATTGCAGGAAATTAAATTCAGTGACAAAGGGGGATTCATACTCAATACCGTACATTCCACAAATTCTAGATAGCTTGAAAGAGGCAAGGTTTTTATCATCGATTGATTTAAGTTCAAGTTTCTGGCAAATTCCGTTAGCTAACGACTCTCAGGAAAAAACCAGTTTTACAGTTCCTGGTAGAGGGTTATTCAAATTTAAAGTCATGCCGTTTGGCCTATGCGGTGCACCAGCACGACAGCAGAGGTTAATGGACCAGTTATTTAATCAAAATTTTTGTAGTGATATTGAAAATGGAATAGTATTTTGTTATATAGATGATATTGTTATTTGTTCTGCTGATTTTGAAACCCATTTAATTTTATTAAACAGAGTTCTGGATAAACTAAAAATGGCTCAACTATCCATAAATTTTGATAAATGTAATTTTTTTAGAAACTCTTTGAAATATTTAGGGTATATAGTGGATGAATTTGGTTTACGCACAGATCCTGGAAAAGTTGCCGCAGTTTTGAACTTTCCGACCCCAAAAACTGCACAGGAGGTAAAGATTTTCCTAGGCACTTGTTCTTGGTACAGGCGCTTTATTAGGAATTTTTCAACCATCGCTGCACCACTCAATAGACTAACGAGTAAAGGAAAGAACGCACCTAAATTTGAGTGGAGCGAACAGGCAGAGGTAGCATTTAATACATTGAAGAATGCGTTGGTAACCGCACCTGTTCTTGCGGTACCGAATTTTGAAAAACCATTCAAAATACATTGTGATGCTTCTGCATATGGTGTTGGCGGTATGCTAACGCAAGAAACCGATGGTTGCGATCATCCCATTGCGTATGTCAGTAGGAGCCTAAATAAAAACGAAAGGAATTACAGCGCGACGGAACGCGAGGCTCTAGCTGTGATTTTTGCAGTGGAGAAATTTCAGGCTTATTTTGGTTCCAAGCCAGTCACAATTATCACAGACCATGCATCCCTAAAGTGGTTCTTAAATTTAGAAAATCCCTCAGGACGACTCGCCAGATGGGGTTGTAGATTATCACAGTATAATTTTGTTATCGAACATAGGAAGGGTTGTGATAATGTAGTTCCGGATACCTTGTCGAGACTCATACACGTAGATGTAGTTGGTGATCGTAATGATAACTCTAGTCAACAAGTTTTGGTAGATGACTGGTATGACAAAACATTTAATGGCTGTAAAATCAATCCAGCAAATTTTCCGAATTTTTGTATTTTGAACGATAAACTATATCGTTACAGTAAATGTAAATACCAGCTTCTCAGTGAGTTCGACTGGAAAGAGGTAGTCCACAAGAACGACATCCTTAGAATTATGCAACAAAACCATGCAGATGCAACTGCAGGTCATTTTGGTGTGTTCAAAACTCATCGCAGATTATCCCTCAGATATTTTTGGCGTGGTATGTATAAGGACGTGGTTGAGTACGTTAAGAATTGTGATACTTGCTCTGCGTATAAACACACGACATCAGCCACTCCAGGTCTGCTAGGGAAGCCTAAAGTCTGCGAGAGACCTTTTCAGGTCATTTCGGCTGATTTAGTCGGACCTTTGCCTAGGTCTAAATCAGGATTTACATTTCTTTTTGTGGTGACGTGTTGTTTTTCGAAATATACAATGTTGTTTCCGTTACGGCGTGCCACAGGTGCCGCTGTTGTTAAAGCGCTAGAGAATTTTGTATTTTTGAACCATAGTGTTCCAGAGACTGTGATTGTGGACAATGGGTCCCAATTTACAGGATCTGAATTCCGTAATCTCATTAAGCGTTATAATATTCCGAAATTACACTACACACCACTGTACACTCCGCAAGTTAACCTTGTTGAGAGGTACAATAAGGTTGTTATGACTGCTGTAGCCGCTTTTGTGAAAGATAACCACAGGTCCTGGGACGAAAACCTGTACAAGGTCCAGTTCGCCATAAACAGTGCGGTTAATGAATCCACTGGATTCTCCCCGTTCTTCCTTGTCCACGCTAGAGAACCGGTTTTAAATGGTTCCTTCTATAAGGACACGGATAAGGAGTACGAGGCCGGAATTCCAAGGGAGGAATACGCAGGAAAGTTTGGATCTTTGGAGGACATATTTGGTCAGGTTAGGAGAAATTTGTTTCAGGCTCATGCAGAGTATGCAACGCATTACAACTTAAGGCGTAGGTCTGCAAGCTATTCTGTTGGGGATATAGTGTGGAAAAAGACCTATCCACAAAGCGACGCTACAAATTTTTTCGCAGCTAAGCTGGCACCTAAGTATGAAAAGTGCAGGGTTGTCAAGGTTTTGTCACCTTTGGTTTACGAACTAGTTAGAGTAGCTGACAACCACCCAATAGGCACTTGGCATATTAAGGATATTAAGAAGTAGATATTTGCCATTACTTAGTTTGGTCTAAACTGTTTGAATATTTAAGTTATCAATATTCAATTAGGAATTTGAATGAGTGTAGTGATGTTCTGAGTTAACAGTTACATTACCATGGTTCAGTTGAGGATGAATGTAGTGGATGTATGTAGGGATGAATATGTGATGATTGGAATGCTTGTGGTAGACCAACCGGTTGAGAAAGTAAAAATGCAAATATCGTACTTTGGGGATAACGAAAAGGGGGGGTTTTGTGTTTTGTTTTCGTTTTCCTTCTAGATAATGGATCATTTCTGTTATTTTTCCGATTCTGTTCCGAGATCTATTTTCTAGGAGAGTTATTTCGTTTTTTTTTTTTTCTCATATTCCGATTTTGATTCGGTTTTATTTTTCCGAATGGGATAGAGAACGGTTGCCATATCAGATGGACCCGTTCACAACCAGATTTTCCGTATTTGTTGAGTAACAAATATTACGATGGTAGTTTAAAAGAGTGAACCACCGTAGGCCTAGACGCATTCTATCAGTCAGCTGAAGAATGATGCCAAGATGTTTCCACTCAAGTGTCTTAGACACCATGAAGTTTTTTTTGTATATATTCTTTTTAGAAGTTAGGGTTGTGTAGTTAAGTATAATGTATAAAACCTTACACTGTTTTCAGTATATTTATTTTGTTAGACAATTTTCCTTGTTAGTAGTAGATGTGCGTTCACGCGTAACTTCTGTGTTTTTTTTGTTTGTTTCAGGCAAATTGTTAGTAGTTGTTGGATGACGCTGAGGGCAGCGTGGTTCAACCTGTTGAACCTTTTCGTAGGAGGGGAAGTATTGTGACGTTGTAAATTTTGAACTACTAATTAGCGTTTCGCTTTTAATAAAAATCAATTTTGTTCAAAGTATGTTGGTGCCACCTAGCATCAAGGTGCAGAACTACGCGTGGGTCGATGTTCAGAGTTCATTCGAGCCACAATAGATGGCGTTTGCTTCGTTGTCAATTGTCGTAAAAATAAAACAAAATAATTAAATAAAACCATAATATCATTTGTTTATTGTTAAGTCATTAACAAAACGGTTCTTATAATATATCCTTAGGTTCCGCAAATATTCAAAAATGAATTGGCTTCATGATCAAACTAAATGAGAGCGGCCACACTCGGGTTGCGTCTGGCAACACCGATTGGTGAGATTTAGAATTTTTCTGGAGTCAACATGTGAAGACGAATTTTTTTCGTTCCAGGAAAATCTCACTCTTTTTCGCCCATGGCTTCGCCTGGGAAAATACAATAGTTATAAATTTAATCATCCTAACGTATTTCAATGTTTCATCAATTATGGTGAGTGAAAAATCAAGTAATGTGGATTCGAAAAATGGCGGTTTGGTTAGAGAAAATCCTAATTTCATGATTTTCCCTTTCAGTTCCAGTTATTTTACCTTCCCAAATAAATGAGGAAAATGGGTTGTGGGGGACTCCTGAAAACCATTGGTGGCCAGGAGTTCAATAGGGTTTCCGTTTTCCGTTTGCGTTTCCGTTTTTAGTTTTCGGTTTTCGTATTTATTTCTTTTGCACATTCACGTTGGCAACTTAATTCTATGGATAAGACTTGGTGAAAATCTTTGTAATGAAACATTTCGGTTGTGAAGAATCAAATAAATTGAGTTTTGGATCTTGGCCGATGCCGTCCAGCTACCTTGCAGTCTTCGCACCTACAAGTAAGCAAATGTTTGTATCCTGGAACAGTTTAGTGAACCTTCTTAGTGTATGTGTACAGTAAGAACCCTGTCTTTACTACTGAGCTTTTATTTTGAAACAATTTTATGAATTTTACTGTGTCATTGTCTATTCCATGCCAATGGCATCTTAAATTTAAAACATAGATCTTATGTACTATCTACCTAAGTCATTCTAATGTATCTAAATTAAGTCTTGGCATTAAGCTAGAATAACTAAGCATTATTAGCCATCATTCTGTATTAAGCGACCCCGGTAAAAGTTACATTAAAAACAATTTTGCCTAACATCTAGCAAATTTCATTTATAACACCTCATATGCATTACAAGGGAGTCGACGGCTAGCTTCTATTCTTTACTAGGTAGATAGATCAAGTAAAGTAAATTAAAATTATTTTTTTTCCTCTAATCTTTGTAAGGTGGTAGATTATTCCGTATCCGGGTATATTTCTATTCCGCCCAATTTACCACCCTTACAGTACATGACAAGTTGAGATGGCAATCGGGGTGGAGACGCCTCGCACACCCGCACAGCCCCCGCGCTAGACCGGTGCGGGATGGCGCGGGGCCATGCCATCTCGACCTGTCGTAATATACCTGTGGAACCAACTCCCATCGGCGGTGTTCCCACTAGATTACAACATAGGGTTATTCAAGGGGCGGACTAACAGATTCCTAAATACCGGCAACGCATCAGCGGTTCCTCTGGTGCTGCAAATGTTCATGGGCGGCGGTAATCACTTAACATCAGGTGACCCGCCTGCTCGTTTGCTCGCTATCTCTATTTAAAAAAAAACTAAAAAAACCTACCTATTCAGTACCTACGGAATAGTCGGAAGATACGCGAGTATGTTAGTTGCGTCTAGACTTCTTGAGTCTAGACTCTAGGAACAACAATATTCCATGGCATGAGTAATACACAAAGCAGCTAAGCTCCGTTACTTCCATTGACGTAGAACTAGGAATGCCCATCGAGTTAGGTGCAAACTCTGAACACTAAATAGGTACCTTAACCCAGGTAAAATCAGCTTAAAATCCTACCTACTCTATCTAGAAAAAGCATTTTCAATACAATACAGAAATACCTGTTGTACAGTGTACCTGACAAATAACAAAACATTGAACATTTTGTTACCAAACAGAGGGCAACAGGAGCAAATTTTCTCACGCAACTTTGGCTCGTAGAGTCTTAAAAGTTGGGGCTATAATAGGGTGTGGTTATTGTTTTTTGTATTTGGGTAGGGTGTACGTTCACGGAAATCATTAGGCATTCAGAAATATCGAAAATGATTTAGGTTCAAGTTAAAGTAAGTTTCGACAAAACTGTTCATTTGAATACAATGGCATGGTTTTGTAGATGGCGAAGCGAAAGTTATCTATATCTATAGTTAGGTAGAGTCGACATGTTATCTTATTGTTAACCTTTACTAGGAAATAGGTGTTTCGTAACTTAATTTGGCTAAGGGTTTTGATTTTTGTTGACTTTCTTTCAATTAATTTAATTATCAACCATAGTGATATCATCAACATGAATTATAAAACGTAATTAATAAATTGTATTTATTAAGAACATGACTACCTGATGGACGCGTGAGGAGTTAAATTTTACGCTTTGTACATATTATTTTTTAAGGTTAATTATTAATTTAACTTTTTAGAACAACGCGCAGTTTAGCGCCTTTTATAAACCAGCTTACACTTCCCACTTCCCACTTCTGACACCATATTTCATTGGTATGGTTTTAATAATAGATGATTTTCGATTCGACTTTTATTGACATAACAGACATGAAATTATAAACAAGACAGAGCAGAGAGACAAGTGACAGGTGACAAGACGTTGACATTTGACATTTTTTTTTTTTTTTTGTTCTTCTTCTGGCATTTGACATTAGGATATTACTACAGACTATAATATGCACAGATTAATAGATTGTACTTTAATATGTAACAGTCAACAGTCATCACACCACTTTCTTGCACGCGGGGAAACCCATGATTTTACTTTTTCGGGTGTTTGACGTAAGCAAAGGCCATACCTACAAGTCTTTTATGAATGGACAAGGCCGAAGTGACGACTCATAAGATTGCTCTTAGATAGCTCTGAGATTGTTTACTACGTCAACACTCAGCTGCAACCCTGGTAACGAGCTGCCATTTTTTGAAGCATGCTCGAATGTGGAAAAAGGTGCGTAAACCCCGTACGGACCAACCCAAAAATCGGCAAAGGAACTAATCTGACCTTAGCCTCTTTCACCATTGAAATAAAACCAAATCAATACCATAGATCAGGGGCAGATAACTTATAAGGAAAATAAATAAGGGCACGTGTTCACTGTCGGAACTAAGTAGCTAATAAATACCTCACGTACCTATATCCTTGACTAGCTTAGACTGCTAATTAAAAAGATTATATTTATTTGTCGTAGAGATGAGTTCATCAGTATGCCAACATGTTATACTGCATTGAATTTGTATATTTTGTAGTCATAACAAAGTTTTATAGTCAAAATAGAGTTTCTTGCTGCAGTTCTTCTCGGTAGGAACGGCATTCCGAATCAGTGGTAAAAAAACTAGTTGACGATTCAAATGCACTCTTGTAAAAGTTTACTTGAATAAAATATATATATTCTATTCTATTCTAATTGTATGGAAATTGCTGGTGTGAATAAATAAAAAATATACCACATAATATTATAACCTTTTTATATATATCATCATCATCATCAGCCCGTTGCCAGCCCACTGCGGTTCAGTACGGATTGGTCAGGCATGGCATATTATGACACATACCTATTTAACCAATGTTTTTGACCTAAATAGCTCAATATTCAAGCCTCAATAGCTCAACCGGTATAGGAGTGGACTGAAAACCGAAAGGTCGACGGTTCAAACCCCGCCCGTTGCACTATTGTCGTACCTACTCCTAGCACATTAATTGGAGAGGAAAGGGGAATATTAGTCATTTAATATGGCTAATATTCTTATTAAAAAAAAAATGAATTACCGATATTCTAGATCTCGATACACAGTAGGTATCTGCATCAATCAGAAATTCAGAAAAGCTTTTATAATCGTTATAATTTCATAAAATTATCTCCATTACATTCCCACTCATCTATCTTACCACCAAGATCAAAGGGCACAAGGAAAAGTTAAAAACTATTTTATCTACATACATATTATTTACTATCTCCACATTCGGATAGCGATAGGCCGATGGAACGGGTTCGGCTAATTTTGGCCGAACCAGATGTGTGTTATGTAACGGCAAGCATTCTAGCTTTAATAGCGTTTAAGCTATTTAATACCTTTTATTTCAAGCGGCTATCATTGGTACTGATTCTGTGCACAACTAAATTAGTATTCGCATCCTCTTCTTACTAATGTTATATAAAAAGGACAGACGCAATTTGACAGTTTCAAATTTAATTTTAAGATGGTAAAACCCGTGATTTTAGCGCGCAGTCGCGAGCCTACTGTTTAAATTGGTAGCGTGCACTAAAATTTAGAGTCTTTAAATGTAAAGTTCATGTTCTGTCCCTTTTTAGTATTGTTAAAAAGATAAGGATGCAGATACTCTAAATTTAGTTTAGAGAAAGACAACGGAATCGGTGCCGCTAATGCTTCTCAAGCCGTCGTGGATCTACTCGTATACCAAGACTGCCTGATGAAATTAGAAATGAGAGGATCTGTACAGTAGGACTACAGGTAGCTTTTTAGGGTTCCGTAGCCAAATTCCAAAAAACGGAACCCTTATAGATTCGTCATGTCTGTCTGTCTGTCTGTCTGTCCGTATGTCAAAGCCACTTTTTCCGAAACTATAAGAACTAGGTATACTGTTAAAACTTGGTAAGTAACGCATTAAGATTTTCAAACAAAAATAGAAAAAAAACAATAAAATTTGGGGGTTTCCCATACTTAGAACTAAAAAGAGAATGATAAAACTAAGAAAAATATATGATGTACATATTATTACCATGCAAAATTCCACCGAAAATTGGTTTGAACGAGATCTAGTAAGTAGTTTTTGATTAACGTGCAAAATGTCGATAAAATACGATTGTAGTACAGAACCCTCAGTGCGAGAGTCTGATACGCACTTGGCCGGTTTTCTTTGTTTCACTCAGTTTGTTTTGAGACTCCGGGCCTCTCAGACATATCCTGATATCTTGAGAGTACACTTTGACATATATTCTACACTGTTAAAAAGATACGATCAAGGTATGATCAATAGATCTGGTGGTGCATATTTTAAGGTATTGCCTACCTACCAGGTGCCCAACGATCTGTCTAGAATCGTTTGTAAATCACAAAAGTTCTCCTTTGATTACAAAACTCTCTACCTATTCACCTATTCTACTCCCTCTACAACCTCTCGCACTGCCAAGGGTCACTCATAGAGATAAGTGCTTCCCTGTCCACTTTCACTCTCTTTTTCACTTTTCTTAATGTTTTTGGTACAAATAAAATAAATAAAACTATAAAGTATAGAAACTGAAATCCAGCTCTATAATTTGTAAAGTTTATAGAGGAAAACAGATGCCTAAACCGATGTTTACTTTTGGGTAGATGAATTTTGTTAGTTTTAGGGAATGTTAAAATACATTCCCTAAAACTAACAAAATTCATCTACCCAAAGGCGGCAACAAACTCACAAATATAGAAAAGACATTACCCCCTTTTCGTGTTCTTTTTAGTAGAACAAAAATAGTCAGCCTATCTGGCAACGATCGTTCCTATTAATACATCTACAGTCGCTGATTCGATCAGCTTAACGAATGAGCAGAAATAAATAACACAAAGCTCTTCCTTGCTATAATAAATCTTTGCTAGACATTTTTGATTCTGATATAAATCATAGCGTTGGGTATGAGTTAAAACCGGCTATTTGACCTATATTATTTGACTGAGAAAAACTGTACTTTGTTGATTAGTCAAAAATTCTGCGCAATACACATTGAGCCCGCCGGGCCGCCGACATAATATTATGTCGGCAACTTTTTGTCGGCTGCTTCACTTATTACAAGTCGGAAAATTTGGTCGGCGGCATGTCGGCGGCTTGAGATGAAGAGAAATTTATTTGGCAGTCAGTGATTGCCGCGTGTCGATGCCGGGCAACTGAGGGCAGGCGTACCCAAGCCGCCAACATGTCGGCGGGTAACACGCGCGGGCGCATGTTGCCGACATGATTCTTTTCATACAGGCCGCCGGGTTGTGTCGCCGGGCTTTGTCGGCGGCCCGGCGGGCTCAATGTGTATTGCGCTTGTGATAAAATATGCATAAAAATTGCATATGCATGAATAATGAATTATTCATGCATTTTCGACCAACATAACTACCTACCGTTTAACTGTTGGATCAAGGGTACAGGAGGCAGTAAGTAATTCTCTAGACGGCACGCATTGTGGGGAGCTTCTTTAGTCCTCACTCTGGAGCCCTGACTACCAGCAGCTAAGGTCCTAACCCGCTGCTAGTGGAACCCATCCAACCTTATTTTTAAGAATGTTTCTGTAATTAATTTTAACCGAGAAGGTTCTCAATTCTTCGCAATATTTTATTTTATTTTTTATGTATGTTCCCCGATTAATCTAAGACGCCTGGATCGATTCTACTTCCAAAGTGGTCCTATATAAATTTGATGAAAATCTGATGAACATCTGCGAAGATAGATAATGGAACTCCTCAATGGATAAGAGCAAATTGTTCGCAATCAGTGTAATAGCTTAAAACAGTATATTTTTAACCAGACGTAGCATATCTTAATACATTCGCGCTATTCGGTAACAAATTAAAGTATTTTTAATTTTTAGTATGTTTTTTTATTTTTTTTACACATTTTCTTTTTTATGTGATTGTAATAAATGAGTATTGTAAATAAAATGAGAATGCGATTTATAAATTTTACCATTAAATTAACAATGTGATTAGTCACAAACAAATTGATTTCATTTCTGCTGAATTCGATCATATTAAAATGCAGGTATTTGTGTTCATAAATAATTCATAATCTTTTAGCACTATATTACGTCGATACTAATTTATGTAAATCGACAAATTATATAATTTGAAAATAAATCTTTCATAAAGGATAGAATTGAATCATAGACAAAACACATTAAAATTCATTAACAGCTATCGTGGGCTGGAAATATCTCTATTAGCCGATTTTACGATCTGCCCACCCCAAATTAAGTTATGAAATAGGTTACTTAGTTTATATTGTATATTCAATTTTATTATGTGTTTTACTTTTAATAACGATATGTGTGTGATGTGATGTGTGGCATAGTTTGCTAAATAAACGTGTTTTCTTTCTTTCTTTCGAAATCATATTTTCTTACACCCTGCAGCAACCGTTATAAATCTTACAGTATGACAATTTGAGTTTATTTCACCTTTTACTAAACCTACCTTTTTTACCTAATTACCTATTATATTTTAATAACCTTTGAATTTTTAAATTTCTATGACCAATAGAGATAGTGGGGCTGATTCTCTTGTACACAATCTCTAAACTAAACTAAAATTACACGTCTAAATCTATTGCTATCCTTCTCATAATGTTGCTTGCGGAAAAGGATAGCACTAGATTTAGACCTGTTAATTTAGTTAAGTTTAGTGATTGTGTACAAGAGAATCGGCCCCAGTGTTAGCCAATTTAAAAGATTACGACCATTGTTTCCTACCGAATTTATAACCATTACGAGAGAATTATAGTGTTACATATTATATTATTATGTTGTATGATGGTACGGAACCCTTCGTAAGCGAATCCAACTCGCACTTAACCATTTTTAGGAATAAAAACAAATTCCTTTGTCTTTTGAAAACTGTCAAAAACATAATCGGCATAGACAACTTTGTTTCCAAAAAGACATTTTTTATTCCCTACTGACAATAATATTTTTTTTTTACAAAACGGACCACCATGGTTGATCGAAATTTATTGATATTTTTTATTTACACTATTCCTCAAAATTAGACCCTTTGCGTATTTTGTTAAGGTCAAATTTTGTCTACAATTTATACTTTTAAGGATGCCATAAGGGCGCTTCTACACGATTAGGAGATGTTTAGTCATTTCTGTGAATAGGCCACTAATTTCATACGCACAAATATAACAAGCTTATATTTTCCATTTCAAAAACAACTAAGTCATTAATATGACCTTTAAAGGAGAAGAAATACGGACTATTATGACTCCTATCTAAATTTTAACAGTGTAAAGTAAACTTTGTTAATCGTTTTTGATGATGTGTGGTCTCATGTTTTGGTAGATAATCGAGTTTTTTGGATAAAGGAGTGGAATTGTGGACAAATCAGGGTGATGATGTTTTTTTTTCGGACTTTATGTTGAAATATGTCATTATTGCTCTTTAATCAGTAGCCAACGATGAAAGACAAAGATGTTTTGATGATAAATGCATTGTTTGTGTTATTTTAGGGTTTCCTATCTCTATAGCAAAAGGAACCCTTATAGGATCACTTCGATGTCTGTCTGTCTGTCAAGAGTCAAGACCCGTCGTCAAGGGTATCAAAAACTACAGGTAGGTAGGTATTATAACAGACATTAGGGGAAAAATCTGAAAATCGTGAATTTGTGGTCACATCACAAAAAAAAAGTGTTTTGAACAAATAATTAGTATTTTCAACTTATAAAGTAAGATTACTATTATACCAAGTGGGGTATCATATTATGAAAGGGCTTTTCCTGTACATTCTTAAACAGATTTTTATTTGTTTTTGATTTATCGTGCAAAATGACGATAAAATACGATTGAAGTACGGAGCCTGACTCGCACTTGGCCGGTTTTTGAGATGGATAGTTACTTAGACAAACACTCAACGAAGCAGAAAAATTTCTATTAATACATCGAGTCCATTGCGATTCATATAGGTAAATATAAATATAAACCCGAGATCGTTATTCGCCTTATATCTTCATTTCTTGCCGTCCGTCTGTCGCACGTTTCAAGCCTGTCAGTTGTAAGCGATCCGGAGCATGACAGATTGTTAACCTTTTTTTTTTATTTTGTGTCTGTTAAGTTTATTTCTGATCTGTATTTGAATAATGAAGATATCAGATATCTGCTGAACAGTTATTTCTGTGAAACCCAAGAAGACCAGTGTAGATAAGCTTTCGGAATTGAAATACATGCTATCTTCTACGTATTATCATCATAATTATCACCGACCCACTACTGAGCACGGGTCTCTTCTCAAAATGAGAAGTATTTAGGCAATAATCCGACACAAAAAAATAAAAGTTTTTTTTCTTGTACACAGAACCCTTTATCTGCGAGTCCAACTCGCACTTAACCGGTTTTTAAGGTTCCGTACCTCAAAAGGAAAAAGGGAACCCTTATAGGATTACTTTGTTGTCTGTCTGTCTGTTTGTCAGTCTGTGAAGAAACCTACAGGGTGCTTACTTCCCGTTGACCCAGAATCATGAAATTTGGTAGGTTGGTAGTTATAGTTGACATTAGCGGAAAAAATCTAAAAACCGTGAATTTGTGGTTTTACATCACACAAAAAAAAATACAAACGTTTAATACAAATTTTCGAAGTAAGTAAATTATATCAAGTGGGGTATCATAATATGAAACTTAACAATGAACTTATATAAAACACATTATGCTTCACATGTGCATTCTAAAACAGATTTTTATTTATCATTATTATAATATGCATCGTAGTTTTGAATTGTTGTGCAAAATGTTGAACAAATACGACTGTAGTACGGAACTCTCGTTGCGCGAGCCTGACTCGCACTTGACCGTTTTTATACATAGAATGACACCATCAAACACAATGCACGTTATGCTCTATTAAAAAATAACTTTAACGCTCTATATATCAGTAACATTTCAAATGATATATATTGATTTTCTCCTTTTGTAATAAAAATAAGTTGAAATTACCTACACGTTTACTCATTTATTTATGACTAGCTTATTCCCGCAACTTTATCCTCGTGGACAACACAAATTTCAAATCCCTATTTTACCCCCTTTAGGGGTTGAATTGAATTTTTAAAAATCCTTTCTTAGCGGATGCCTACGTTATAATAGCAATCTGCATGCCAAATAATATCAGCCCGGTCCGTCCAGTAGTTTGAGCTGTGCCTTGATAGATCAGTCAGTCAGTCAGCTTTTCCTTTATGGGAAGGGAAAGGTTTGGCCATTGTCCACAACGCTGGCCAAGTGCGGATAACCGTTCAATTTCAATTCACCGTCAAAGCGAGTGATATTTTAGCGTTCAAACTTTCAATATTTACCTTTAATTGTTCAAAACGCACGTAACTCCGAAAAATTATAGGTGCGTGCCCGAGATCGAACCCCCGACCTCCCGAACGTCATAATAACTCCGAAAAATTAGAGGTGCGTGCCCGGGATCGAACCCCCGACCTCCCGAACGTCATAATCACTAGACTACATGTACCTATAATAAAATGTTATCTAAGTTTTTTCTCTCACTAAACTTTCCTATCATGTAAATATGTATAAACAAAACAATAAAAATTTAAACAAATTGGTATGCTAATTATTTGCCTAATTACATTGTAGGTAATAATGAGTTTGTCATCTAAATGTGTAAAGCAAATATTATTAATACCTAATTATAATAATAATTATAAATGTAAACAAATTAAACACGGGAACTTAATTAGTTAAAGATATTATAGCAAACATATTAGCGGTGCTATAAATACCGATGATACATAGTCGTGTATTTTTTCGACGTTTTGCACGATAATTAATCAAAAGCCTCAATAGCTCAACCGGTATAGGAGTGGACTGAAAACCGAAAGGTCGACGGTTCAAACCCCGCCCGTTGCACTATTGTCGTACCTACTCCTAGCATAAGCCTGACGCTTAATTGGAGAGGAAAGATGAATATTAGCCATTTAACATGGCTAATATTCTTTAAAAAAAAAAAAACTATAATGCATAAAAACAAATAAAAATCCAGAATGTACAGGTAGATAAATCTCTTTCATATGATACCACGCTTGGTATAGTTATCTTACTTTGAAAGTTGAAAATACTATAATAATTATTTGTCCATGAACACATTTTAATTTTTTTGTGATGTAGCCACAAATTCACAGTTATCGGATTTTTCGGACTACATGATTCCAGGTCAACGGGTTGTACCCTATAGGTTTTCTTGACAGACACGACGGACAGACGGACATACAGACAACAAAGTGATAAGGGTTCCTTTTTTCTTTTTGAGATACTGATCCCTAAAAAAGAAAACTTTTTTATGTTTTGTGATGAGGATAAGTAACGTAAACTTTTCCGGTTCCTAACGCGCCCTATTGTAATAAGCACTGAGCTCTGCCTATCTGGGAGATTATAATAATATTTGGTGAGATCGTAGACGCGTGCTGAGTGCTGACAGACATAATATGTATGCAGTATAGAGAGAGAGAGAGAGACAGAGAGCTAGGGCGTGCCAGGCCTTCCTTACGTTAATAATAATTTATTAAACTTTAAAGGTGTCTGGCAGAGGAGGTTGCCACTATACTAAGTGTCTGGCAATGCATGCCGTGATTTCTTATACTATTCTGAAGCAAATATAAAAAAATTGACTTTATATTTTGACGTAAGATTTTTAGATAAAAGTTTTTAATTCTTGTACCTAACTACTATGGCATAGATTAATTATCGGTCTCGCTCCGCTTACTACGGTATGGAACCCTTGAGTGATTTTTTTTATCCTGTAAAATCAAGGAGATCATTAAAAACCTAATGTCAGGTATATCTTTCTATAAAAACGGGCCAAGTGTGAGTCAGCAACGAGGGTACCGTACTACAGTCGTATTTTTCGACATTTTGCATGATAATTCAAAAACTATGATGCATAAAAATAAATAAAAATCTGTTTTAGAATGTACAGGTGAAGACTTTTCATATGATACACCACTTGGTATAGGTAGTTATCTTACTTCGAAATTGAAAATACATTATTAGTAGTTCATGATCACAATTTAATTTTTTGGTGTGATGTAACCACAAATTCACGGTTTTCAGATTTTTTCCCCTATAGATATCAGCTATATAAGACCTACCTACCTACCAAATTTCATGCTTCTAGGTCAACGGGAAGTACCCTGTAGGTTTCTTGATAGACCGACAGACAGACAGACAACAAAGTGATCCGATAAGAGTTCCGTTTTTTTTTCCTTTTGAGCCCTACGGAACCCTAAAAATGAACACAAAACTATTTTTTATGTTTTGTAATGCGGGTTCCAAACGCGCCCCATTTTGCCTATTAATATTGGGTGCATCGAAGACACGTGCGGACAGTCATGTAATGCAGTCGCAGCGAGTACCCATTTAGATAAGTCCACATCTATTACTGTGGCGCCGCCTGACGATTATAGAATTGACTGCACTTGCGTATCGAATGGCCGAATTGGTTAATTGTTTTACTTTAACACAACTTAACCTTAATTTACAAAATAGAATAATTGTTAAAGATAAAAACCGGCCAAGTGCGAGTCAGGCTCGCGCAACGAGGGTTCCGCACTACAGTCGTATTACTTTGACATTTTGCACGATAATTCAAAAACTATGATGCATAAAAATAAATAAAAACCTGTTTTAGAATGTACAGGTAAACCCCTTTCATATGATACCCCACTTGGTGTACTTAGTAATCTTACTTTATAAGATGAAAAATTCCAACACTTTTTAATTTTTTTTATGATGTGTCCACAAATTCACGGTTTTCAGATTTTTTCCCTAATGTCTGCTATAGACCTACCTAAGTACCTACCTCCAAAATTTCATGATTCTACGTCACCGGGAAGTACCCTGTAGATTTCTTGACAGACTGACAGACAGACAGACAACAAAGTGATCCTATAAGGGTTCCGTTTTTCCTTTTGAGGTACGGAACCCTAAAAAATAATCGCTGTGAAGCTTTTTTCTTTTAATTTATAGACTAGCGCTTGGCTGCAATCAGACCTGGTGGCAAGTGATGATGCAGCCCAAGATGAAGCACGCTTGGCTAGAAGATGCCTATTCATTCTCAACTTGAAGGTATACCCATATTATCATTGCAGGGGAAAACTGATGCTGGAAGGGTGTTCCAAATCTTCGCGCTTCGGATTAGAAATGAGGAGGCAAACCGATGCGTACGTATCCGTGGAATTTTATTTTTAACCGACTTCAAAAAAAGGAGGAGGTTCTCAATTCGTCGGAATCTTTTTTTTTTTTTTTTATGTATGTTCCCCGATTACTCGAAAACGCCTGGACCGATTTTGAAAATTCTTTTTTTGTTTGAAAGGGTATACTTCAAAGTTGGTCCCATTTCAATTTGGTGAAGATCTGATGAACATCTTCGAAGATAGATACTGGAACTTCTCAACCAATAAGAGTAAATTGCTCGCGATCAGTGTAATAGCTTAGTAAACAGTAGATTTTTAACCAGTCATAGCATAATTCCATGGGGCCACTAAAAATTGTGAAATAAAAATTTTTTACAAAAAAAATAAAAACCGACTTCGTTACACAAACACTAAAAATTGAAAAATAATTTAATTTATTACCGAATATATTATGTATACAAGAGTTAATATAGTTCCATAATAATATTTTTTGGGGTCGGTGCCAATGAGGTGCCATTGTGGAGTCCCATAAAAATATGAAGTCTAGACGATTCGCGCAGCTAAAGCTAATTGGCACCGGCACCAAAAAGTATTATTATGGAACTATATTAACTCTTGTATACATAATATATTCGGTAATAAATTAAATTATTTTTCAATTTTTAGTGTTTGTGTAACGAAGTCGGTTTTTATTTTTTTTGTAAAAAAAATTATAGGTACGAGTGACAGAGACAACGCACTTTTTTTATTATTATTAAGCCTTTATTTTCCTTATCAATTAATATTATTTACAGAGTTTCTGAATCTATTCTAATACCTGATCTAATTCAATTTGTTAGTATGTTAATCAGTGATATTATGTTGATGTGTGTGTGTGTGTGTGTGTGTGTGTGGGTGTGTGAGCGTGTGTGTGAGCATGTGTGTTCGTGTATAAGCGTATTGTATAAATGTGTGCGTGTGTATTTATGATTGTAGTTGATAGTTACAGTTGTAGATTTGTGTTAGTAAATTAGTAGTTATTTACATATTAATTTAATTTTTTGCACATTTGCTTCTTTATAAGTATATTTATATGTTTTTTGATAAGGATCCCTCATTGGGTATAGGCCTCCTCCAGTTGGTGCCATTTCTCTCTATCCTTGGCTTTTTTAACCCAATCATTTCCTGCTACCTGTGCTATATCGTCAGACCATCGCGATTTTGGTCTACCTACTTTCCTTTTGCCTTTTGGACCTGGCCATTTGGTTGTTTTTAAAGTCCATCGGTCATCTGTCAGTCTCGAGACATGACATGTGACACAGACAACGCTCTACAAAGCCGAAATGTCATTCTAAAGGCCGATGTACATTACTTTCGGGCGGCCGCGTACTGCAATGCATTCTAAATAGTTTTGTAATGGTCCCGATTGCGCCCAGTTCCTGTTTACTCAGGAAATGCATTATCTATACAACTTTACATAACAACTAATCACGGATCATTGATAACTGACGAAATATAGTTTTTGGTACCTACTTACTCAATAGGCTAGTTGACCCTTTTTTTAAGTAGGTCTTAAATGGTTAATATTTGTCCTATTAGATCAAAAAAAATTAACACTATATTTTTTTGCGGCCTAAAAACCGTAAAACTTTAATTTAAAAATATATTTTTCTTAGACAGGTGAAAACACTGTCGGCCATGTTTGGCCGATAGATTATCTGTGCTCTGACGTCATGCATTTGTAAACAACAGCACAACCTCCCAAAGTTTAATAAATATGACTTCTATACTAGTTTACATGAAAAATATAGTAATTATCGTTATTGTATCATCCGAAAATGTAAAAAAGTAGATAATTTAAAGTCCTGACAAACTTTTATGGACTTTAAATTTTATATATATGGATACTACGTTAGTCCACGCGTGACATAGGGATGACATTTCTTTGTTTACATATTTAATGACGTCACATCATGGCTGACAGCGTTTTCTGCGTTTCAAATAAAAATAAAAATTGTATTTTTTTAAATTGGATTTATATATCCATCCTGCGTTTTTAATAATTGTTATTGATATATTTCGTTGTCTTAAGCAAAATACTATAATAAATAATCATTTATTGGACGAAATTAGATATGAGTCAAGTAGCCTATTTAATAGGTCATAGGAGGAATGTGTGGAAAAAAAAAAAAAACGGGCATAGATAACAACATTATTATGTTTACCACGGATTCAGAATCAGAACTCACGTCAAAAATCTTATTTTAAAAACTTAAAAAAAATTAAAATGTAATTTTTAAATACATAATATCAAAAAATGCGGAACCAGCAGGATCCGAATCTGCTGCTTCTCGCTGGCTATCCGCACATTACCGCAATTTTTAAAATATATCTAAAAATTATTTACTAATTCGGCGGTGTTCCCACTAGATTTATAACATGTGGTTATTCAAGGGGCGGACCAACAAATTCCTAAAAGGCCGGCAACGGCGGCATCGGCGGCTCCTCTGGTGCTGCAAATGTTCATGGGCGGCGGTAATCACTTAACATCAGGTGACCCGCCTGCTCGTTTGCTCGCTATATCTATTAAAAAAAAAAACCTTGAAGTGTTGGTAAAAAGTAGTCTTATCTAGCGAAAGATGAGACTGGAAAAGCGCGGCTAATTTAAAAAATATCGTTATTGCAGCTCTGAAATTAGTATGATAGACCTAGAATAACCTGATTTGATAGAACAGAAATATAAATAAGTAACATTCTCCCCTGTCCCCCGCCAACATTTTACGATTTTGTTTTCATACAAAACCTTGTATATGCGTACCTACTCTTGAGGTTGAATTCTCTGTGGATTGTGTTGACATAAAACATAACAAACTAAGTTTTAGTGCCCACTGCACTTCACGAAAGCTTCTAACACCTATAAAGTGCAGCTTGTAAGTTGTAACGCACTTATAAACAAGGAAATGATTCGAGCAGCTACTTTATATTAAGCAACTGTGTAAACGCGTACTTCTTTACGACTTGGCAGAACACTTTATAGACGAAAGTGAAAGTGAATTTTCTTAAGTGTTAGGGATAGTAAACTTGTAGTTACTATGATTTGAGATACATAATATTTACAAATATTTGAACCGTACCAGTAAGTTGTTTTCGTTTGTTTACTATCTCTTCATAGAGGTATAGATCTATTTTTTTTAAAGAATATTAGCCATGTTAAATGACTAATATTCCCCATTCCTGTCCAACTAAGCGTCAAGCTTGTGCTAGGAGTAGTTATGACAAATAGTGCAACGGGCGGGGTTTGAACCGCCAACCTTTCGGTTTTCAGCCCACTCCTTTACCCGTTGAGTTATTGAGGCTCTACTGCTGCATTGAAGTTCTGAAAAATGTACCTAATTCAACCCTATTTCTGTTAATAAACCAAACCGCAGTAAATAAAGTCATGGTACTATTATAAATACATATAATAGGTATGTAGATATATGTATTCTGTGGTCATGGATATAGTAGGTACCTATATGTTAGGATACCTACCTATTACAGTCAACACAACTTGTGTCGTTTCAATTCGGTTCCGGTATTAGTCATAGGAAAGACTATTTCAAAATGACTATAATATTTCGATTCATGTAAGTACATAAATATTTTAAAATTATTAGTGTAATAAACCTATTGAAGACCAAAGTCTTCGAACAGTGCGTGTTGCCAGTGATGACATATGGATCCGAGACATGGTCGCTAACTATGGGCCTCATAAGAAAGCTCAGAGTCACTCAGCGGGCGATGGAGAGAGCTATGTGCGGAGTTTCTCTACGTGATCAATGAGGAAATGAGGAGATCCGTAGGATAACTAGAGTAACCGACATAGCTCAACGGGTTGCGAAGCTGAAGTGGCAATGGGCAGGGCACATAGTTCGTAAAACCGATAGCCGTTAGGGTTCCAAGGTGCTAGAATGGCGACCTCGCACCGGAAGACGCGGTGTTTGAAGACTCCCCACTAGGTGGACGGACGACATCAGACGAGTCGCAGGGAGCCGCTGGATTCAGGCGGTGCAAGGCGTGTGGAAGTCCCTACAAGAGACCTATGTCCAGCAGTGGACGTCTAAAGGTTGATGATGATGATGATAGTCTCTAGTATTATAACAAGCTGCCTAGAGTTTGCCTGTTTAGCCAAGTAACTCTAAATCATAAAGCTTACTGCTCAGTTCCAACTTGCATTACAAATCATGATGAAGTCATAAGGAAGCTACTTAATGAAGCTCGAGGCGACATAAAGTGGTTCTGATAAGTTCCCGAGTGTCCAGATAAGTGTCGGCAGTGTCTAGATAAGTGTCGCTAGTCTCCAGATAAGTGTCGCAGAGCTAATGAAACGCGGGCATCGATCATCTTGACAGAACTGATTAAGACTAATGCGTTTGACTTAGAAAGAGGGATTTAGTCACTCTGCAGTCCAAGAACAATTAGTGCGACAACGCTTTGTCGTGGTTTTTGCAACTCTTGAAAAAAACGCGAGTAATCGTTGTCGCATTGATTGTGCTTGGGCGGCTGCTCGCTCTGCTGGGATGCATCTTTTTCGTCAATCGTCACTAATTATGCCGCCGTATCTACACTAAATCATTACCATCATCATCATCAACCGATAGATGTCCACTGCTGGACATAGGTCTCTTGTAGGGACTTCCACAAGCCACGGTCTTGCGCTGCCTGAATCCAGCGGCTCCCTGTCACAAACAAACTCCTGAAAGGCCGGCAACGCATTGGCAGTTCGTCTAGTGCTGCAAATGTTCATGGGCGGCGGTAATCACTTAACATCAGGTGACCCGCCTGCACGTTTGCTCGCTGTCTCTATTTAAAAAAAAAGCGCTTTTGGTTAAAAAATATTTCAGGATATTTAGAAATTCTTCTCCCAATGGGTTAGAGAGGGGATGAAAGTTTGTATAGAAGTCCGTAATTTTTTCAAATTATAATTCTTATATCTTTGAAAATTGGTAGGTACTTATTTGGGCTTTTGAGCAAAAATAAAGAGTAGATGTAATAAGTATGTGATTCAGGATTTTCAAAAATTCCACCCGGACGAATCCAAGGGGTATTATTATAAAAGTACCTATAATTGGTATTTTCGAAATTATGCTATCATTTTAAGTCTAAAACGTGTTTTGTACAGAACACCCAGAGCCCTTGTGCAACTAGAACCTTGAATCAATTTGTAGAGAGCGATATCAAAGGTGTCGTTGCGTAGATATTGTGTAACGAACCGACAAACAGCTCAGGCATTTAGTGGCTGTCGTGCATAAATTACTGATCAAGCTTCGAAAGCCAAACAGCCTTCTTGTCAGAACTTTTTGACCACCCTGGCTGTGTTGAGGTCTTATAAGTGGAAGGTCTTAGGTTCCATTTCCGGCAGTGGCATTTAAAAAAAATCATAATCATCATCATCATCATCAACCAACGCGCCGGCTGAACGGGTCTTCTCTCTGAGGGTGAGATTTATAGAGCACACTTTGACTTTACTCATAAAACGAGACAGATTTATGTGAGTGATATACACCTGTCTCGTTTTAACTCTGTCTTAAGTCTAAGCAAAGTCAGAGTGCGCCTTGAAAATTAATGTTTGGATCATTATTTTGAGGCATCACATGCCCCAAAAACAAGATGGCAGATCCTACCTTGTCTTGTAGATTGTCCAAGTACCTTGTTCGAAAGAGTAATAAGATGTTCACACACTGTGACACTGTGATGTTAAAGTTAATTTAACACTATAATGGACTTTTCGTTAACATAAGAAGTATATACCAGTAGGCAGTGGCGTGCTGGTTATAGAGGCTTAAATGCACTGCTTACCCCAGTTGTAATAGCTCAATGCATATTTTTCATTATGACTTGCCAGTAAACAGGTTTCTACGTAACTAATGCCTACCCTGGTTTCCACACGGTGCACGCCACTGCCAGTAGGTATATTATACACATAGATTTTTCATTAACATGAATAGCACCCAAACTCGTCTACTGTACACGTTAGTACATAATTAGTTCAATGAGAGAACACCATAGAATGAAGTCAGTAAAATGTATCGAATTGTTCCAACAAACACACTAAAGTCCAATTGCATGAAAGGCGGTTAAAGTTACGTTACGGTTACCGTTAAACTTTGACCACCAATAAGAAGCAGAATGGATTGCACAGTCAATATTCATACCTACATGATACCGTGGACATGTGTTCTCTCTTTGTGGACCAATTCTTAGGGTGAAATCTATAGAGCGCACTCTGACATTGCTTAGACTTAAGACAGAGTTAAAACGAGACAGATATATATCTCTTACATAAATCTGTCTCGTTTTAACTCAATCTTAAGTCTGAGCACAGTCAAAGTGCGCTCTATAGATCTCAGCCTTAGTGTACGATGTAAAGCTAATATTGCTTTTATTTTATTCGGAAAACCAATAGCTTAATTTACTAATTAATCTTAAAACTAAATGACCTAAAGCTAATAACAAAGTTTCACAGGTAGATTTTGTATCGAATTAGACAAAGGTAGGTTAAAAGCAAACTATAACTAAGATTTTACGTTTCGCTTGCGAACAACTTAATTAAACTTCGACTTTCATGTTGCTATAAAATAAGTCTATGCTGAATTCGATAGAATATTTTTCTATTCAAATGAATCGTCAGAATAATTTACCACTACCACATTTATTTAGATTACGAGAAGTGCGAAAGTTTGAGTGAGTTTGATCTGTTATTAGTTTTAGACAATGGTATGAGGAATTTTTATTTTAGATGGTTAAAGTTTGACATAACCGTAAGTGTAACATAAATTTAACCGCATGTTATAAAACTGGACCTAACTCCTAAGTGACACAAAAATAATTGTTTCTGTTTATTTTTTAAATTTCCAATAGAACCTTCTCCTGTTACCGTTTACAGATAGGGCATTACAGTTATAAGAACCATAACCTAACTAGCAACAGCCAACATGGCATGACATCGGAATGCTAACCGTAAAATTACACTAGTTAGTGGATACATACAGATACATAATATGGTAGTACAATACGCGGCCAAAAAAAAATTTACATCGGCCTTTAGAATGACATTTCGGCTTTGTAGAGCGTTCTCTCTGTCACTCACACATACATGACGTTTTGTCGGTCTCAACGACGCGACAGAGGTAGTGCTCTACAAATCTGCTATCTCCTAAAGGTCGATGTACATTACTTTCGGCTGCGTACTGTAGGTACAAATTATATCAACAAAAACTTGCTTTACCCCATTTTTCATGATGAATGATGGTGCAAACACTGAATAACATTTTGTGGACACGACAAAATGAAACGACGAAAAAGCAGCGAAAGAAAGGTGAAGCCCGAAATGTCTATCATCTATTCATTTTAAAATGAACTTTTACTAAACTTAAAAATCAAAGAGTTCTCACGGGGTTTTTAAAAACCTAAATACACGTGGACGAACTAGTAAATGATATTATGATCACGTGCACTGAGGGGAAATCTTCCCATCAGGATGTCGAATACCTTTTGGATATTCAAATTGCCGCGTAATCAATGTGAAAACCCGGCCAATACAGACAGACAGAGAGATAGATAGACAGACAACAAAGTGATCCTATAAGGATAAGGGTTCCGTTTTTCCTTTTGGGGTACGTAACCCTAAAAACGGACTAAAGAGTATCGAACAGACAAACAAATAAACTAACAGACCGACGAGTTAATAAAAAGATTCGAAAGGTATATTATAACAAAATATGATGACATGTTACTCTATTCTTGGACAAGTAGCAGAAAAATGACACAATACAAAATTCCTAAATTCCTTGTAGGCAGATAACCCATTTTACGATTTCTCGCAGTTCTTTGTCCACGGTAAAACAATCGACGGCTTTTTACGACCTGCGTGTCCCTTTTCCATACGTTTTACGCTTTTTGTTTTTATGTTTTTGTAAAAAGTGTGCCAAGTGGTTCTTTCCGGGTTCAATCTGTCAATTGATTTGTTATTGTTTATTATGTAATACTTGCTAACAATGTGAGTTATGGTGAGTTGCAACTGTCGATTGTTTTTTAAGAAACTTTCCTCAATACAAAGACGTATAATATATTTCTCCAGATAGAGGCTTTCCAATAATGTTAGGTGTATATACCCAAGTAAAAAGAAGTAGATACGCTGCATACGCATCTAAAGTGAAGGCATTTGGGTCACATTCGTAGTGATCTATCATCATATCACATCACACACATATCATATAGATACCTACTAGGAGAGCTATCTCTACTACTCTCGTACGTTTTATATTATATTCTGTTGATTCTGTCCACTCATCAAAGAGAATGGATTACGCCATGTTATTTTACATTGGTAGGTAGTATAATTTGGCTATTTATAATTTTATGGTTTTTTAATTCTTAGACTTTCTCCTTATCGTTGTTCTGTGCTAATAGGGTCTCAGAAGTCAGTCTAGCCGCAATTACAAAAGCAGGAAATGCCTTTTACTAGATCTCTAGTATTGCATAAGTCATTTGGGCTGTAGATAATCGCCTGACCTTTCGGTCATATTGAGCTTTATGTCTTAGAATTCGTGCCAATTAAAAATTAAATAGACTTAAACGATAAATATTATTTTTAAATTATTTAATTTGTTTCTTAAATTGGAATCTATAAGGAAAAATTATATACTTCACAAAACTTTTCCTCAATTAGGGATCCTAAAATTAAAAACATATTTTTTCAAAACGTTCTTTATTCATAAAGTTGGCTTGGTTTTAATTTTGTTCTCTTTCCTTTCTCTTTCCAACTTTTTTAATTATTTTAATTTCAGAGTCGATATCGACTATTAATTATGCTAAGTTTGAATTTATCCAAATAACTTCATATAAAATCAGCATGTCCATGGTCGTAAGTATGAAGAATATTGCACAAGTTTTTTATATAGTTACTTAGTCCGTTAATTTTTTTTACGTTTTGTATTATATTAGATTAATTATGCATGTGGAAGGAAAAAAGAGGAGAGCACGACCAAAGAAAAGGTGGATGGATTGCATGAAAGAGGATATGCGTGAAAAAGGGGTGGCTAATACGTTGACGGATGACAGAAGTGAGTGGAAGAAGAAGACATGTTGTGAACCCACGTAGCGTGGGATAAGGTAAAAAAGAAGACAGTAATATACTAGTATTAGATCAATGTTCAGTATAACTGTCAGCATAATGAATTGGACATACGATATTATTGATTTGCAGTCAGCAATATGAATCTTACAAATTGAAGTGAGTGGTATGTGGGCGTATAATTCATGGCGCATATTGCTCCGAGTCTCAACTTACAAGAGAAGCATTGTGCGTCTGTACTTCCTCTCAAGAGATTAGGAGCAGATTCTACTACTGCATACATTATAGCTTTTATTGTATTCATAAAATCGCTGCATCAGATTAAGGATTAACTTCAATAATTCTTATCCGTTATTTTGCATGTAATGGAAAATGCAGCTATCTAAATCATTAACATTTTAGTGCTTTAAACCTTAGTTGCCAATCTCCAGTATACCGTGAATAGTTTTAATTAAGTTTTTAATCAACATTCTGTATGCGGGTACCTATTTCTTAAACATAAAAG
Source organism: Maniola hyperantus (assembly GCF_902806685.2). Classification (NCBI taxonomy): domain Eukaryota; kingdom Metazoa; phylum Arthropoda; class Insecta; order Lepidoptera; family Nymphalidae; genus Maniola; species Maniola hyperantus. Next base: position 15,742,513 of record NC_048542.1, on the reverse strand, counting down.
TTTTGTAATTTTTACATGAATAAATACTTCATAGTTTAAATTTATTGATACCTACTTAATCTACCGTCGTTAACATTTTTGAAAACTAGGAACGTAGGTTCGATTTACCTAAATATCTATTTCTGAAATAAAGTTAGAAACAAATAAGAAGGATAATAGGAATTATTGTGTTTAGGGAAATATAAAAGCATCGTAAAGAAGCCAGTTTGAATAAGGTATGCTAATTGCTCACATTAAAATAAATCATTATAGAAAATTATTTACTACTAGCATAATCCTGCGACTTCGTCCACGTCGACTACATAAATTTCAAACCCCTATTTCACCCTCTTAGGGATTGAATTTTCAAAAATCCTTTCTTAGCGGATGCCTACGTCATAATAGCAATTTGCATGCCAAAGCCCGATCCGTCCAGTAGTTTGGACTGTGCGTTGATAGATCAGCCAGTCAGTCACCTTTTTCTTTATATATTTAGATTTATGATCTTATATTATGTACACAATTATAAAAAATGCCGCGATATCAATCAAAAGTAAGGAATTAGAATCTTGATTTAGAGCTACTTTATCTTAATTGGAAGATAAGGCGTGTTTACGATGATAAGATAGAAATTTGCGAGCCTCGCTCTAATCGCAAGGTCTTGGCAATGAACACGTAATATACACAGTTTATTTACTTACTTTCTGCGATAGATACAGTACGCGCGGCGAGAGTTTGGCTTTGACCGTTATTGCGCAGAAATCAGAAATTGGGTATCAACGGGCAATTAGTGGGGTGCGGGGCGGGTGTGTAGGCGCACGCGGTGCTCTGATTGGCGCTCCACTGCTCCAGTCGTTCCCTGCCTCTGTTTGTACAATCACGTTCACAAGTGAATTGCTATTTTCGTTAATTGTTTATTATATAAGAATCTGAATAGCACTGCTGCTAAGACTTTTTTTTAATGTTAACTTTTGTATTTAATAATTATTTTAAGTTTTCTTTTGTTTGTATGTACCAATTTTACATGTATCTTGGAATAAATAATTTTATTAAAAAACAATTATTTAGAATTTTCATCGCTGTCTCTGTAAACTTTAAAAGGAAATAAACATTTTATATAAGTAAAATAACTATCAATAGTTTTAATAAATGAAGAAGTTTATCTATTTCGTATTATTTTCTAGCATTATTACCACTGTACATGAATTTTGACCCACTCAAATATCCAACCTGGTACATAAAAAAGGAAAAGTATTGTGTGCGTGACAGTACCCATGCGCAGTAATCCCCTCCACCCGAAGGTCAAAGCCAAACTCTCGCCGCGCGATCTGTACCAACGTTTCTCAAGGAGCAGCAAAAAATTCAAAGCTTTCTCAGAAATTGTTGAATAGAGTATAGACGATCAACAAAATAATTAGCTATGAGTCCTACCTATCATCGTTCACCTTAGATACGGTTGACTTGTCGATCAACAAAATGATTATGCAGGTCTGACGTGACGCCGTTATGTTTAGAAATTGATTGTTTTAATTTTTTTATATTATGTAGTATTTAGACGCCTTCCTAATCTTAATGTTATTAGCAGGTAAATTGAGTTTCTATATAGTTGACTGTAAATATACCAAAAAAATTATATTCATCAAGAAGAATTTACAATTCAAGTGTCTTCCCCATTAGATAGAGTATTAGATTAGTCTCTACATTCAGATTTCTCTGAATAGTGCTTCGAGTGTATGTCTTTATTATACTCATATCTAATATAAGCTAATTCGGCTGTATCTACTTAGGTTTTTATAATCAAATCCATAATCTAATTCGACTATACTTAGGTCTTTATAATCAAATCTATAATCTAAATCTATGTGAAAACTTTTCGATCACAGTTATATTTATTTACTGTAGGTACCTACATTGATTGGATTGAAAATATCTAAACCAAATCATTTAGTCTTCAAAATATTGTATCTACCTACTTACCTATCAATAAACACTTTCAAAAAAGTCATATAAACGAATTGATAAAGGTGAAAACTAAAGCTAAAAGGGTTGCAAATGCGCCCCGTTTTGAGAAGAAGAGTTCATCCTTTAAAAATTATCCTATCTACAAACACAAATTTTCCATCACAAAGTATAACCAGCACGCCAAACTTATCCATCATCTCCATCGATGATCATCTCCCAAATAATTTAGTAAACCTGATGTTAGGTTGGCTAGTAGTTGGTTGGTAGGCTAGGTAGTAGGTATACTAGGTAAACAAACAAAACTATGTGCCTACACCCATTGAAGTTCAAGTACAAGCCAACAAACGTTTATGGTTTATCGCCGTGAGCTAAAATTTATATTTCGAGCTAAACTCGTAAAACTTTACTACCGGCATTAACATGTTAACTGCCCTTTAATTAGAACTTGATAAACTTGTAAATACAACGAGCGGACATGAAAGTGCTATAGCCTATAGATGAGTGCCTATAGATGCTTAAAATAAAAAGACTTTTACAGCACAATGGTGGTATTCATAGGAAGAAAACGTTTCAAAATCACTCACCATGCATCACAGCATCTGCATGCACTGGACCACAAAAATAAAGAAATCACTGCACGACACAAATTATGGTGTTAATGTACGAATTCAAAATCACTGTACCCAGAGTGCACCCTTGTGGCATCCCCGAATTATTTTTATTCGTAAATCGTCGCGTGCGCAGATCGCCCGGCGCGTGCCATACAATAGCCTGCTTCCAACTGAACTATCAGTGACTGACTGGCTTTAGCTGACGGTGCGCCGGCGTCTCTCTCGCTGTTTACTATACCCCATGTGCAACACAATCCAATGCTTTAACTAAAACCAATCCTAATACAAAAGCGGTAGAGTCTGTTTTAGTTTGTGTATGTGTTTATTCTTATCTGTGTTAGTAAGTCGGACACTTGTATTTGTCGCTTTAGTATGAATGAAGAATAAACTGTGCGCATAGAGCTTTCTGATGGTCGCCGGCCATTTATATTGTATTGTAACCTTAATTAATGTTTTCAACCACTTGATATGTTAGCGTTGTGCCTTGTATTAAACGCTCGTCTCGTTTAACAAACTATGATTCATTGTTATTTGTATTTTAAACACCTACTTATGTTTTGTTTGCTATAATTATAATGCTTCTTCAAACATCAATATAATTATCGTTAGTTTTTCCTCAGAGAATAATTATTGTTACCTATCTTTACTATTCCTTCACTATTAAAGCAAATAATATTCAATAAGGTAGGTACTGATAGCTCACTTAACTCCAAAAAATTATGTGCATGCCCGGAATCGACCCCGAACCCTTAATCTCCCGAAAAGAAGCCCAACGCAACGTTAGCTCATATTATTATTTATTCGCGAAAAAACATGCTCTCAGAGTTCTTCATAATGTTCTCAAATGTGTGTGAAGTCTACTAATTTGCACTGGGCCAGCGTGGCCCATTATGTCCTAAATCTCTCTTATCCGTTCACAGTAGCGGGCCGGCAATGGGTTGATCATGATGATCTTTTCGATTATGTCTAAGAATTATTAACGTAAAAGAGATCATATTTACTGAGCTGATTTAGATGTGAAATGTACGTAATGAATGAATGCTAATTTAATAATCTTCGGGTTTTCCTCTATGCAATGAACTAATAGATAAAGATTGCGCAGAAAGCAATGACTAACAAACAAAAATAACTCGACATAAATACTTTTTGTTTCGTAGTTCAGTTGTGGAAAAATTGGGTTGCGAATCAAATCAACATTTTTTTTCAGTAACGGAAGCTCTGAAATAATAATCTACGAATTCAGCAACTCTATTTCGATGAACGGTTTATTTGATAGGTAGGTAGGTACAATTTCTCGTTTTTAAATAGGTAGATAGATAGATAAGCCTTTTATTACTGAAAAAAGGTACAAATTTAATAATTTTTAAATAGGTACCGGTCGCTAAATAAGTATAGAATATTATTATTTCCTTTTTCTTCTATTATATTTCTTAAGGTTCGTACGCACCTGAGCGGCGCGGCGCGGCGCTTCAGCGAGCTGCACGTCGCGGCACAGAGCGTCAAAATATCATTTCTATCATTTTGTATGGCGCATATCGCACTAGAGCGGCGCTGCACAGCGCTTCACCGCGCGTTGCCGCGCGGCACGGCTGGAGAGAATATTTTGAAGCGCAGCGAAGCGACGCGCAGTGCAGTGACGCTGGTGCGACATACCCAGCGGCGCGGCACGGCGCTTCGCGCTCGTACGTGAACGGGTATAAAAGTGACGCGCAAGTGACGCGAGGTGCCGCGTACTGAAGTTGTAGTGCGGTAGGCACCGTCGAGCGGCCTGAGGTGACGCGTTCTGCAGTCGTACTGAAGCGCCGCGCCGCGCCGCTCAGGTGCGTACGAACCTTTACTCTGTTTAAGAAATCATACAAACTGATTGATATTTTAAAACCAGTTTAAAATCTTATTATTTAATACTTAAAAAAATAATGTGATAATCAGGCAGTACGCGGCAGAAAAAATGGTACATCGACCTTTAGAAAGAGATAGCGGTTTCGTAGAGCGTTGTCTCTGTCGTTGAGACCGACAAAATTTCACATAGGTGTAAGTGACAGAGACAACGCTCTACAAAGCCGAAATCTCATTCTAAAGGTCGATGTACATTACTTTCGGCCGCGCACTTTAGCTACTGCTATTCGCTTTTGGGTTTAATAACTAGCTATCGAAAACTTTTTACTCGATAAATTTAGTTAGTTATTTGTTATTATATGTAAATGTATGTATTCAAGCCACGAAGGTCTAAAATAATCAAAAAATACTTTAAAACATCATCCACGGGTCTCCTCTCAGAATGAGAAAGGTTTAGATTTTAGACCATAGTGACTAGTAAGCACTGTGGTCTTATTAGTGGAAGGCCCTGGGTTCGATTCCTGGCAGGGGTTTGGAATTTTATAATTTCTAAATTTCTGGTCTGGTCTGGTAGGAAGCTTCAGCCGTGGCTAGTAACGTGTGTTGCCACTCTACCGGCAAAGCCGTGCCGCTAAGCGATTTAGCGTTCCGGTACGACATGCCGCGTAACCAAAGGGGCATGGGTTTATTAAAAACTACCATTCCCGTTCCAGGTTAGCCCGCTCCCATCTTAGACTGCATCACCACTTACCACCAGGTGAGATTGCAGTCAAGGGCTAACTTGTATCTGAATTTAAAAAAAAAATCGTAGTAGCACACGCCGGGTATCCGCTGGTAGGAAATAATCAGGCATTACGTATGTGACCTAAATCGTTTACCGTTTTACGCGTGACCTAATCAATAAGAGTTTAGCCGGGATGGATTTCTGACTCAATGCCTGTTTGTACATTCATAGGAATTGAATAACAACTTTATAATAATGGGGACAAAGTCCACATTTTATTGTACTGTTGACCCTGTACTAGGGCTGCCTCAGGGAAATTGAGATAAATAGGACAAAAACGTATAAAATACATTATGTCATTACTTAGTTTTGTGGCGGTTGCCACAATATAAACTAGATGGCGCTGTTCAATCGATGACGTAGTCCCGAACAAATGTACCGCCGACAGTACTCGCACTAACAGAGTTTTCTGCAATCTGGACTATATATATAGAAGTTTCAAGACATAACCGTCGGCCCAGCTGGCGCTACCGAGCACAACCAACCGCTCGGTGGGAGATCTCCCCTTTGGTACGGTCGAGCCTGCACACCGCTCCCGTACAGTTTATACATCTGCGTGGATTTTTTTTCTAAATTCCGTGGGAAATCAAATTTTCAGAGGTAAAAAGTAGCCTATGTCCATCTCCCGAAAATAAACTACAATATCTGTATCAAACGTCCACGCTAAAAGATACTAGGCAGACGCATATTTTCGCATTATTTCGCATGAAGGCATATGCAACCAATGTACACAATATGAAATGAAAAAAGAAAGAAATGATAATTTGAATGTAAGTTATTTACATGCTTATCAAACGTTGCAGGTATGCAAGGCCGATTCGATTTTTTAAATTAGGAATTTGGGTTAGTGAATTATAAGTCCCGCAAATTGATATTGCGCTGGAACCATTTCTCATTAACATCGAAATGACGTCATTTTGACGTCAGCCGAAAAAAAAAATACCATCAGCTCGAAACTTCAGTCTAGTGCTGTCGTCACTAAAATGGAAGCCACGCGCATTAGCAATTTGCGGGTCTTAAACTTAAAGTATGTACACATAATTGAGAAAATAATTATTAAAATAATAGTAAATGAGTAAAATAATATGTACTTCTATGCGATTGTCTTTCTTGAAAATTATGCTTTCCATTAAAATTATCCACTTCTAAGTTCAATATTACGAAGTATTCAAATATCTCCTTTTTAATTCAATTCACAATGTCATAAAATATATTTTCATTATTTCTTCTTTTTTTTAGGGTTCCGTATTTATAATAAAGTTGTACTACTTAGTTTAAATTAAATGAAATGGCAACCCTAATTAACATAATTTGAAGAATGCACATCGGTTTCCATGTAATGTGTACTCGAGTTAATACGGTTTATCAAAGTATACCTTATCGAGATCATGTCAAGGTCGATTTCCCCTTAATTATTGTGTGGTAGTTATACCTATTTGTGTTTGTAATATGGTTATGGTAGTTGAACTTGTCTCTGGTCATTGTAGTAGTTGTAATGAGAAGAGAATAATTATTGAATAGGGTTCTCTTTAGAAATAAAGTCTAGTCTAGGGTTAAAAATGTAATTAGGGGCGAATATTGAATCAAAGTTTTTGATTCAATATTCAATAGTCTGCAGTGAAATTTTAAAATCCCGTGGGAACTTGTTGATTTTCCGGGATAAAAAGTAGCTAAAAAACTATACCTACCCATGCAAAAAATCACGTCAATCCGTTGTTGCTCCGTTGCGACGTGATTGAAAGACAAACCAACAAACCAACAAACAAACACACTTTCGCATTAAAATTTATAATAAGGGTACTGATAAACAAACTATAAGTACCTACTTCCTTTAACCTACTTTACACAAAATTATTAATCATCAAAACTATTTGCGGAGATTTTTCCGGTTCTTAAATACATAATATTATATTATGTGTCCTAACCTCTATAACTACAGAAATAACAAGGGATTAAATGATAATTATTATAAAATAGGTCATTACCGATTCTTTTATCAGTAGATATTACTAGCAAGGCATTGTGTTCATGGTTAAAAATATTTACTAACCTTTAACGACTAACGGATTTGTTATTTTCAAAAATATCTGTGTAACTGTAAACCGCAAGCTTAAATGTACCAAACTTCTAAGAATTTTGGTACATTTAAGAATTTAATTAAGAAGTACATAAATAACATTTTGTGTAAAATTAGATACCTACATTACACATTAGAGACATAAGTGTCTCGCATTACGAACATATTTTTTCTTTTCGATTTATAATGAATATCTAAATAGTAAGTAAAATTCCGGTAGTAAAAGTAAAATAGTCGGTCGCTAAGAGCGCAACAAGCCAATGCAGTTTTGGTTTTTAAACCGACCAAGTGCGAGGGTTCCGTACTACAGTCGTATTTTTTCAACATTTTGCACGATAATTCAAAAACTATGATGCATAAAAATAAAATATAACAATCTGTTTTAGAATGCACAGGTGAAGACCTTTCATATGATACCCCACTTGATATAGTTATCTTACTTCGAAAATTGAAAATACTAATTATTAGTTCATGACCACAATTTTTTTTTTGTGTGATGTAACCACAAATTCACGGTTTTCAGATTTTTCCCCGAATGTCTGCTGTAAGACCTACCTACCTGCCAAATTTCATGATTCTAGGTCAACGGGAAGTACCCTGTAGGTTTCTTGACAGACCGACAGACAGATAATAAAGTGATCCTATAAGGGTTCCGTTTTTCCTTTTGAGGTACGGAACCCTAAAAATTACTTAGATTTTTGATAAATAGGAGAGAAATTACAACACTGTAGGATACAATTCTAGACTCCGAGTTTAAGACAATACCTACGACTTGTTCGTGTCGCCCGAGGGTTCCGCAAGGACACTGCAATCTGTCAGGGACAAGGAACAAAGGATGACGTCAGAACGGTGCATAAAAGGATGCTCTTGAAGGAAACTTGTTTCTGCTTTCATGGCAAGTTCTGTCGTGGAATGTTCTCAGTAGGTATGGTCTCGAGGATGCAAAAAACTTTTGACGACCTCCCTGACGCAGTGGTAAGCACTGTGGTCTTATTAGTGGGAGGTCCCGGGTTCGATTCCTGGCAGGGATTTGGAATTTCATAATTTCAAAATTTCTGGTCTGGTCTGGTGGGAGGCTTCAGCCGTGGCTAGTTACCATCCTACCGTCAAAGCCGTGCCGCCAAGCGATTTAGAGTTCCGGTAACGATACCGCGTAGACACCAAAGGGGCATGGGTTTAATAAAAACCGGTCAAGTGCGAGTCAGGCTCGCGCAATGAGGGTTCCGTACTACAGTCGTATTTTTTCGACATTTTGCACGATAACTCAAAAACTATGATGCATAAAAATAAATAAAAATCTGTTTTAGAATGTACAGGTGAAGACCTTTCATATGATACCCCACTTGATATATAGTCACTCACTTCGAAAGTTCAAAATACTAACTATTAGTTTATGACCACAATTTAATTTTTTTTGTGTGATCTAACCCTAAATTCACGGTTTCAGATTTTTCCCCAAATGTCAGCTATAAGATCTACCTACCTGCCAAATTTCATGATTCTAGGTCAACGGGAAGTAACCTGTAGGTTTCTTGACAGACAGACGGACAGATAGACAGACAGACAGACAGACAGACAACAAAGTGATCCTATAAGGGTTCCGTTTTTCCGTTTGAGGTACGGAACCCTAAAAACCTGTAGGTATCCATCCATCTTACCAAAACCGTCTAATATCTACTTTGTGCCTTTGGTCTAAAATAAAAACATACCTAATTAGGTACTTGTTTCACGTAAAAATTAAGGAATTTGAAACAGTTCTGCATGTCGTAAAAAAATAATTATGAACAATATATTATCGATACCTTAGTTCCAAAGTGCAGAACTGACGTCGATATGTTCATAGGCGGCGGTTATCCATATTGACGTCAGATGACTCGAAATAATTATGTTTTTAATATACCTAATGGTAGTTTAAAATAAAATGAGATCAGTTCTTATTTCCTACAGATCGATAATAGCAAGTTAACTTCTCTGCAGCCTACGCATCACGTCTCACGTACCACATGCGTGTGCCTATAACACGTAGGTACAGCATTCTTAGTACAATGACTAAGATTTATACAAGTCTGTGCAGAGACCAAAATCTGATTTGTACAGTTTTTACGATTTTTAATCGACTTCAAAAAAAGGAGGAGGTTCTCAATTCGTCGGAATCTTTTTTATTTTATTTTTATTTTTTATGTATGTTCCCCGATTACTCGAAGACGCCTGAACCGATTTTGAAAATTCTTTTATTGTTTGAAAGGGTATACTTCAAAGTTGGTCCCATTTAAATTTGTTGAAGATCTGATGAACATCTTCGAAGATAGATACTGGAACTCCTCAACGGATAAGAGTAAATTGCTCGCGATCAGTGTAATAGCTTAGTAAACAGTAGATTTTTAACCAGTCATAGCATAATTCCATGGGGCCACTAAAAATTGAAAAATAAAAATTTTTTACAAAAAAAATAAAAACCGACTTCGATACACAAACACTAAAAATTGAAAAATAATTTAATTTATTACCGAATATATTATGTATACAAGAGTTAATATAGTTCCATAATAATACTTTTTGGGGTCGGTGCCAATGAGGTGCCATTGTAGAGTCTCATAAAAATATGAAGTCTAGACGATTCGCGCAGCTAAAGCTAATTGGCACCGGCACCAAAAAGTATTATTATGGAACTATATTAACTCTTGTATACATAATATATTCGGTAATAAATAAAATTATTTTTAAATTTTTAGTGTTTGTGTATCGAAGTCGGTTTTTATTTTTTTGTAAAAAATTTAGTATTTATTGTTGTTGACTCACTGGATATAATGCCCGGATATCATCCGCGTACGTAGGGTTTTAACAATCCCGCGGGATGGATTTTGTGGGATCAAAAATAGCCAATATCCGCGATTTAAGATGGAAGCGAGCTGACTTTGTGGTAACTAGCCACTCCCGAATCCTCCGACCAGACCAGACCAGAGACAAGTAAGAAAATATAAATTCTCAAATTGCTCCTGCCAGGAATCGAGCCCGGAACCTCCCGTTTATAAGACCACAGTGCTTATACCACTGCGCCAAGGAGGTCGTCAATATCCAATTTTACGTTACGAAGAAGTTCCGTTCAAGCATTGAGTAACGCTAGGCGATCGGCGGACGGACGACGGAAGTGTGGCCCGAAATAGATAACATTATCAAAGGGTAGAGCTTCCGTTGTTCCCAAATTTTAGAAGATCGTGATTGCATTCCGTACTGGTTTGGTATTCAATCAACAGCTCTTGCTCTGCTGCTTGGAGGAATGTTCCTAGCTCTACTCCTGCGCTCCGCCTCTGGAAGGTGCGAAAGTCATTTGTGGGAATGAGTGTAATATTTTATAATAAAATTCCACAAGCAATTTTAGACTTGCCTTTACACAAGTTTAAAAAATGTGTTAAAAGTATGCTCCTAAAAAAAGCATATTATACAGTCGCAGACTATGTAAACGATAAAAAAGCTTGGATTTGACTCGCTCCAGCAATGCACGGGGCTGCAATGGCTTGTATAGTACGGTATAATAACATTGTAAATTGAAAAATTAAAAAGAGCAACCGCCGAGTTTCTTGCTGGTTCTTCTCGGTAGGAACGGCATTCCGAACCAGTGGTAAATTAAACCTGACTATTCGTAAGCACTTTTAAAAAGTTTACATGAATAAAAAAAACATTCTATTCTATTCTATTCTATTCTAGAATATTTAACTCACGATGGGATAGAGAGTAGAGACGGTACTTATATGCATGTGAGGTATATCATCATCAGCCTGTGGACGTCCACTGTTGGACTTAGGCCTTCCCTAAAGAGCGCCACCACACCCGGTCCTCAGCCTTCCTCATACAACCACTTCCCGCCAGCCACCTTATATCATCAGTCCATCGTACTGGAGGGCGTCCCACACTACGCTTGCTTAAACGCGGTGAGGTATATGGCTGTTGGTGTTATATCGCCTCTATAATGGGGACTGCTCTGAAGAGTTGTTTGATCTCATTCCACCCCCCTTTTTCGACAACCGCACCACACGCCACCGCAAACAATTTCGTCCTCACCACCTGGGTGCCTGGTGCACTTCGACCGCCCGTTGTGCCAGATACTTTTTTCCACGCACATGTAAACTGTGGAATCAACTCCCGTCGGCGGTGTTCCCATTAGATTACAACATGGGGTTATTCAAGGGGACCAACAAATTCCTGAAAGGCCGGCAACACATTGGTGGTTCCTCTGGTACTGCAAATTTTCATGGGCGGCAGGTGACCCGCCTGCTCGTTTGCTCGTCATTTTTATTTAAAAAAAAAAGCTGTGACAGTAGGTTTCTGTTTGTTTGTTACCATTTTACTCAAACTATTCTTTGAGGCTAGGCATTTTTTAGGCCTTTGAAGTAACTATAGCCACGGCCGTAGCCTTCGATTAGACCGGACGAACGGCAATTTAGAAATTAAAAATTTCTAATTTCCTACGGGGAATCGAACCCGGGCCTAGTGGTTAAGACTCCGACCCTATATTGAACGCGGTCGAAAAGTAGCTAAATAGAAGGAAGTAAGTACAAATTGCAACACTTAACACAGTTGGTGAAAGACGACGTGACGGAGTGCTGAGAAAGTTAGGCATCGTCTCAACGATCCTTGAAGCAGTCAGTTATTGAGTGTTCCGGTAAGGGCGCGGACACACAGCGAATCACTTCTTTGTAGTATTATTTGCAAGGCATATGCGAAAAATCCGAAAACCATTTTTGCTAAGTTGGTATCATTATTTTTAAGTTTGACATTTCTAGCTGTCATTTTAGTCTCTGGAATTAAGAAATACATCTACCTAATTTAACGTAACTAATTAATTAGGTAGTTATGTAAACTCAAAACCAATGCTATAAACACCTTCGAGTTCATTAAACAAATTACATCACAATCATGATCAACCCATCGCCGGTCCACTACAGAGCACGGGTCTCCTCTCAGAGCGAACTGTTTTTTCTGATCCGTGGCGAAAAGGGTTTTTGGTTGGCCATAGTCTACCACGCTGGCCATGTGCAGATTGGTAGACTTCACACACTTTTGACAACATTATGGAAAACTCTCAAGCATGCAGGTCTCCTCACGATGTTTTCCTTCCCCGATAAAGCAAGTGATATTTTATTACCTAATACGCACATAACTCCAAAAAGTAAGAGGTGCGTGCCCGGGATCGAACCCCCGACCTCCGATTAGAAGGCGGACGTCCTAACCACTAACTAGGCTATCACAACGTCACAAAAAATTAGGGTTTTTGCGATTCTCGTGATGAACGAACTATTTACATACCGACAAGTTTCCACGGAGTTTTCACGGAACCTTTATTGCGCGAACTCGACCCGCACTTGTCCGGTTTTTTATTGAAAAAAAAATCAGATATCAAACAAGCACTTGTCAAAATTGTGGTCATTGTGCGAATTTTGCAATTAGATTAATCAGTTCGCACTTTAGAAATTACATTGTGTACGAATGCGGGTGGGTTCCGCCACCAGTCGCTTGATTATTAATTATTGTTTTTATTAATATTAATAAACTGCTAAAATGGTTTTTATTGATACGTCCACAAAAAAATCCGTCAAGTGTGAGTTGCACTCGCACCTCCTAAACTTATTTGTTGGTATTATTAAGATTTTTATGATTAAACTATTATTTTTATTTCTAATTTAATTTAAGTAGGTATCTGCTTCATATCATTGTTTCTGTTTTAAATTTTAATAGTTTGTTATGGGTTAATCCGCAAATAAAATTCATTTATTATTAAAGTATTTATTACTAGATGATGCCTGCTTCGTTCGCGTGGATTTAGGTTTTTGAAAATCCTGTGGGATATCTTTGATTTGACGGGATCAAAAGTAGCCTATGTCCTTTCTCGGGATGCAAACTATTTTTGTACCAAATTTCATCGAAATCGGTTAAACGGATGGGCCGTGAAAAGCTAGCAGACAGACAGACAGACGGACAGACAGACACACTTTCGCATTATGACGTGATGCCGCCTATGAGACCGTGATGAGGCTATACATACGTAGCTACCACAGATTGTGCTCTGAGGAGCTTTTTGACCTCATTCCACCCTCTTTTTTCTACAACCGCACCGCGCGCCACCGTAAGGAATTTCACCCTCACCATCTGGGTGTCTGGTGCACTTCGACCGTCCGCTGCGCCAGATCCTTCTTTCCACGCACGTGCAAACTGTGGAACCAACTCCCATCGGCGGTGTTCCCACTAGATTATAACATGGGGTTATTCAAGGGGCGGACCAACAAATTCCTAAAAGGCCGGCAACGCATCCTCTGGTGCTGCAAATGTTCATGGGCGGCGGTAATCACTTAACATCAGGTGACCCGCCTGCTCGTTTGCTCGCTATATCTATTTAAAAAAAAAAAAAGATTGTAGCTACCTACATACAGGCAGAAAGATTGGATTAGATTGGAAACTAAACTAAATTGATATATTTACCGTCTGTGTGCTCCCACCCTTGCCTTGCCTTGGTCTATGATTGACTGTTGACATTGATTTTTCTAGACTAGAGCCCCATACCCACTCGACACAATAGTAATAAGAACAAGTACGATTGTCTTTCACGCTATTATCTCAACTGTTTACATTTCTAAGGCAGTGGTCCGACCGCCGCCGGCGAGAGAACGACTAACTATCGGCGATTTTCTCTCTCAAGAAACGCACAATAAATGTGCATTCCGTGTAAACGAAAGAGATGCATATGTCAAAAGTTGCTCTCTGACTGTTCACACTGCCGGCGACGACTCGCTTTACTAGTTTTGTCGCTGAGCGACGAGCTTTCAAAAATAAACTCGCTCAGCGATGCACGCTCGCTTGAACACGTATATGCGCACGCAGTTTTGCACAGGACTGAGCGACCGCGGGCGAATGGCCCGAGTAATCGCTCGTCGCACTTGCACACTCGCTTATAGCCCGGCGACAAAACTATCGAAACTACACACTCGCTTCTCGCTGATCGCCGACTCGTTTATAGTTTCTAGTTATACTCGTATCTCGTTCATCGCCGGCGGTCGGACCACTGCCTAAATGTAACGGAAAAGTTCTTGTCTATTCCTCGTTCCGTTATTGGTATGGTATTCCCATAGATCGTAGAATCTATTAAATCCATGGGTAACTAATAAGTGAGGCGTGGGAGTGGTTATATAAATCAGTTTTTCTTAGTTTATCCGATTAAGATGAAATGACAGAGGTTTATGTTTTTACCTATGTATGTAATTAAGAACTTATTAGGAACTTTTCTTACAGTTCATCATCATCTTGATCAACCCATCGCCGGCTCACTACAGAGCACGGGTCTCCTCTCAGAGTGAGAAGGGTTTTAGCCATGGTCTACCACGCTGGCCATGTGTGGATTGGTAGACTTCGCACTATGACTAGACTATGGTATGGGTTGATCGTGATGACGATCATGCACAGAAAAGTACCTTACTCATCGATATAAATTACAAGATCAAAACAAACAGACAAGCGTCAAGTTGGTCAAGCGAACACAATTTTTCACGGTTTTGGAACCAAATAAATCAGCGCCACCTCTTAGATACTAATGAACGACCCGTTTGAAATCCAGACGTCACTGAGGTCAGACTGGTGCTAAATAAATATTTAGCACCAATGAGTCGGTGCCATTTTGCTTGTTTAATGGCCCCTGTCCATACGAAGTAGTATATAAGTCAATGACCTAACTACATCATTCTAAGTATAAAAACTCGCGAAATAAATTACTATTTTGTTGTAACAAAACTTGATTGAGGATTAAAAACAAATAGGACGCA
This sequence comes from Maniola hyperantus, assembly GCF_902806685.2. Classification (NCBI taxonomy): domain Eukaryota; kingdom Metazoa; phylum Arthropoda; class Insecta; order Lepidoptera; family Nymphalidae; genus Maniola; species Maniola hyperantus. The sequence continues at coordinate 15,727,456 of NC_048542.1, read as the reverse complement.
TCGTCCCACCTCGCGGCGTGAAACTAATATCATATTCAACATAATCATATTATCGTGATGCAAAGTGCATGCGACAGCCTGACGTATCTCATTCATTAGCTATGCTGGCTTAGCGCTGATGTGGGTAACTTAATATATCAGTACTTACTTACTTGCGTCTTGTAAGTTGTACCTACCTACTAACAATTCCATTAACAATACATACGATTAATGTTTTAGGTAAGAATATGATTCTGATGATAAGAGTATTTTTCTGTATTGCGTGTAAGTATTTTATAATTTCTAAATTTCTGGTCTGGTCTGGTGGGAGGCTTCGGCCGTGGCTAGTTACCACCCTACCAGCAAAGCCGTGCCGCCAAGCGATTTAGCGTTCCGGTACGATGCCGTGTAGAAACCAAAGGGTTTAATAAAAACTGCCATACCCCTTCCAGGTTAGCCCGCTATCATCTTAGACTGCATCATCACTTACCACCAGGTGAGAATGCAGTCAAGGGCTAACTTGTATCTGAATAAAAAAATAAAAATAAAAAAAGTACTATCCAACACACCTAGTTTCTCCTTTCACCAAAGGTTGCCTGGAAGAGATTGCTGTGAGCAATAAGGCCGCCTTTGCATACAATTATTTTTTAGTTTTAGTTTCTGTAATAGTTATGTAATATTTTTTGTGTGCAAAAAAGTATTTCTATCTTTCTATCTATGATTATTATTCAAATTGAAAGGGTCATATTATTCAAACTCAAATCATTTAGGTATAAGGGGGCACCGGAGTGCCCCCGTGAAGACGAGCCAAACTTAGGGGCTTATTCTACCTTCCTTTCCACCTTCCTAAATCCTAACGTCCTAAATAGTATAGTTACCGTCAAACTAGCCAACTTTGCCATTCAATGATGCATTGTCCAAAAAGCAATTTATAACCAAACTAGCTTATGCTCGCGACTTCGTCCGCGTGGACTACACAAATTTCAAACCCCTATTTCACCCCTTTAGGGGTTGAATTTTCAAAAATCCTTTCTAAGTGGATGTCTACGTCATAATAGCTAACTGCATGCCAAATTAAAGCCCGATCCATCCAGTAGTTTGAGCTGTGCGTTGATAGATCAGTCAGTCAGTCAGTCAGTCAGTCACCTTTTCCTTTTATATATTTAGATTAGCTATGTAATTCAAACCCAACTCAAACTCAAATTATTTATTCGGAATTGGTAAAATTTTACGCTTCCTGATTGTCATAAATTTTTATTTGTAAGACGATGTGATATAGGTAGTGGTGATAATTAATACGTACTTTAAACTAAAGCTACGAGGGTTCCAAACGCGTCCAAGTCTGAGAAGAGCCACAACAAACTCAAATTTTTCTGATAAATTAACGATTTGGACTTTGAGCCAACATGGAGCCAACATTGCCCGCAACTTTGTCACTATAGAATTCTTCACTATATATACAAATATTCACTATATACCTACCTAATAGCCAAAAATGTAACGTTATGCCTAGTAGGTACCTTTCCCTGATTATCAATTGAACTGAATGAAAAACATTCGTGAGTTAGGTTTCTATGCTGTAATGTGTTTATCAAAACAAATCTGGTAGGTAAATAGATAGTTATTTTTGCTTCTCAAAAGATTCGAGCAAAAATATTGTTTGCTAACATCTTTCACATGGAAATAGACTAAAAAAACACCGCCCGCAAAAAGCTATTAAATAAAAATAAACATAATGGACGTATCCTACCAAGAAAGATACTTTAATAGCCGACATGCACTTCTTTGTTACACAAGTAAAACTTGTATATTTTACTACTTTCGCAATAAAAATAAGATCTTCCCGGCAATAATACTGTTTTACTGCACAATATTCTCTCTTATGACGCCGATAAAATATTAAAATTGTCAGCATCTGGTCAGGCTTAAAGCTGTAAAAGTAAAATGAAATTGCACTAGGTATACCCTACCTAAGTTCAGTTCGCAAGTAACCTTTATAACTGGTCAATTGTGAATCAGGACACGCATCAAGTAGGGTTCCGTAGACATGTTAGTTGCTAAAAACTAATTTATTTCTTAAACGGTAACTTATTTCTCAAACGGTAACTTATTTATTAAACCAGAATTTATTTCTTAAGCGGTAACTTATTTCTCAAACGGTAACTTATTTCTTAAACGGGAATTTATTTCTTAAACGGTAACTTATTTCTTAAACGGGAATTTATTTTATTTTTTATAATTTTTAAGTGTTTTACCTACACTTTTGATACGTATTTAAAATTATTTAGTAATTTCCTTGAAGTGTAGGTAAAGCAGTAAAAAATTATAAAAAATATAGTAAAAGGCAAATAATGTCATTTCTCGTTCAAAAGAGCTACATTGTAATATGGGCCTTTGAAAGTAGATAACTGCAAAGTGTCGCTACTAAATGGCATTAAACAGTCGCTTCAGTACTGAGTTAACATACATATCACCAATTTCGTCACTGGCAGTAAGCGAGACCGTGGCCGAGTGGTCAAGGCATCGGGCGCGAACCCAGAAGATGCAGGTTCGATTCCTTCCGGTTACGTAATTTTTGATATGTATTTAAAATTATTGGGAATTTATTTCTTAAACGGTAACTAATTTCTTAAACGGTGACTTATTTCTTAACCGGTAACTTATTTCTTAAACAGGAATTTATATCTTAAACGGTAACTTATTTCTTAAACGGGAATTTATTTCTTAAACGGTAGTTTTTACGTTGCCGTACCTAAAGGGTGCCAACGGGACCATATTACTAAGACTCCGCTGTCCGTCCGTCTGTCTGTCAGCGGGCTATAGCTCGTCAACTCGTCAAGAAAGATTTCAAAGAAAGAAGAAGATTTCAAATCAGTAAAAAGTCACAACGGCAGTTACGCCCTTATGCGTAGGATACGACGATATAAATACTCACTATTTATTTTCAAAGGTCGTAACCCTTTCACTGGTGCCTGTTATCGTGCGCTAAGCCGTGGATTAGGGTAGGTATATGATGGCCCTTCACTGATAACTTCAGTGAGCTTATCCTGCCATTTGGCGGTTAGTCCCCGAATTATAGGGGTCACTTTGATCATAGTTTGGTAGAGATAAAGTTAACCAAAGTTAAGTTAAGTAACTTGATAATCTTGTAGCTGAAGGGTTGATGTAATGAAGAACCAGCTACATATAGTGATGTTTATTTTACACTTTACAATTGATATGTTATATACAATACAGATGGGCTCGCGAGCTTTATATAATACAATGCTCGAAGATGTTGACGTGACGAGCGGATGATAGGGAACGTGGAATCTTGTAACGTGCGTGACCAGGAGGATTCCCCACTGCGTTCCATTATGTAGCTGAAGGCTTGATGTAATGAAGAACCAGCTACAATCTATATAATTATATAAGAGGGAAAGCTGACTGATTGACTGATCTATCAACGCACAGCTCAAACTACTGGACGGATCGGGCTGAAATTTGTCATGCAGATAGCTATTATGACGTAGGCATCCGCTAAGAAAGGATTTTTGAATATTAAACCCCTAAGGGGGTGAAATAGGGGTTTGAAATTTATGTGGTCCCCGCGGATGAAGTTGCGAGCATAAACTAGTACGAGTATAAAAGGAAAAGCTGACTGACTGACTGATCTATCGCACAGACAGATCAGGCTAAAATTGCATGCAGATAGCTATATATGACGTAGATATCCGCTAAGAATTAAGAAAGGATTTTTGCGACGAAGTCGCGAGTATAAGATAGTAATATTATAAATTTCAAAGTGTCTATCTGTCTGTCGGTCTGTTCGTATATTGCTATACTTAGTTTTGTTGATATAAAAGGTGAAAAGCTACTTTCAATAGTAATAGGTATTTATGTCGGTAGGTACCTAAGTATAAAGAAAATACAGACATTTACTACCTCCATGTTTCGAAACACCATCAAATTTCATAGGTTAGGATCGTTTACAAGTGCATTCGCAGTGTTTAAACTGGCAGAGCATTTGAACTCGGGTTTAACTGTTGGAGTTAACGCACCATAAACCTTAACCGTTCATAATCTTTACACCCATCATTTGCGATGCTATAGCGAAACTATCGCAAGCAATTTCACCCTCACCAGAGGGCGTCCATAAATTACGTGAGGTGTTTTCTTGAATTTTCTGTGCCTCCCTCCCCCCCTGGTGAGAGTTCGTGAGATTTCATTCAACCCCCTCCCCCATCCCCCAATCTCACGTGAGATTTTTCAAAATGTGGGGTTTTTTTACGCGAAAACGCGTTGGATTGTTATTGTAAAAAGAAAAAAAAATTGCTTCGTGTTTTTATTTACGACTAGTTAAGACTAGTAATCAATATTGCTGAGAGTTATAAGTGTAATAAAAATTGAACAATAGAATATCTTAAGCATGTACAATCTGGATTTGAATGGACCAAAATAGTAGGTAAGTATAATTTTTTTTGTTTCAATCCGAAACAAAATTGCGTGATATTTGCCGAGCCCCCCCTCTCTCCAACGTAAGATTTGATGAGATTTGCCTCGACCCCCTCCCCCCCTTAAACATCTCACGTAATTTATGGACGCCCCCCAAGCCACCGAGACTAAATAGGCACTTTCTGCCGAAGCGGCAACGCAGTGTGGCATGCAATACTGAAATTCACAGCGGTGCGATGCGCCGCAACACATTGGAAACGCATCGTGTGGCCTTTCTAAAGCTTCGCATATGTAGTACCGCACAGAGCTAAATAACTGCCGCACTCCCACACTATTATACCTAAACTACCTAGTAGGTACCTACCTATTCGACTATTCGAGAGTCGCAACTCGCAACTAGCGGTGTTTCAGTTTTATTATTTTATTGACAAACAAAAGGAAGGGCGTAGAACGTTAACACTTAGCTGTGCAATAGAATATTATTGGCCGGCTGTCTATATACGGTACCGGTTCAACTAAGTCTGTACCTTTAGGTACCTGTGTGAGTCCTTTTCTAGGCAGTAAAATCCACTATTTAATTAGCGAAAGCTGTATTTTCCTATTATAGATTCCACCACTACGACGAAGTTTAAAGATGCAAACTTTTCTTCATTATCTCAACCCATCAACCAACCACCGAGCTCATTTGACATTTATTTTTAATCGATTGAAGGTTTTCTACGAAAAAATATTTCAATATTACTCAATGAAGCAGCAATGTAAAACCAACTTATATCAAACCATATCCAATTCAAACCAATGCAGTGTTGAAGAATCACCCGCCATATGAAAGACATCGATTTGTTCGGAGATAGCCAACTGCCAATCGAATAATTATTATGACAATAATCACGATCGGTATCATAAAATTATATGATTCTACTAGCGTATGCTCGCGACTTCGTCCGCGTGGACTACACAAATTTCAAACCCCTATTTCACCCCTTTAGGGCTTGAATTTTCAAAAATCCTTTCTTAGCGGATGCCTACGTCATAATAGCTATCTGCATGCCAAATTTCAGCCCGATCCATGCAGTAGTTTGAGCTGTGCGTTGATAGATCAGTCAGTCAGTCAGTCAGTAAGTAAGTCACTCAGTCAGTCACCTTTTCCTTTTATAAATTAAGATTAGCGTACAAAGTTTCGCGATTCTAACTTCAAAACTGACAGAGTTTCATACAAACTTCAAAGTTCAAACCCCTATTTTACCCCTTCACGGGTTGAATTTATTTTGAAAAATCCTTTCTTAGCGGACGTCTACGTTATAATAGCTATTTGCATGCCGAATTTCAGCGTGATCCGTCCAGTAGTTTGAACTGTGCGTTGATAGATCTGTCAGTCACCTTTCCCTTATATATATATTGATTATTATTATACATCGATGATTATTATTAATTATAAATAATAATTATACTTAATATTTTTTTACTTCTCTTTTATCGCCCTATAGTTATTGTTTTTCCAATAGGCTACATTTTTGTTAACCAAGTATTTCCATCATTTTTCCGTCAAATAACTTTTGATCTAAGTTTTATGGGAAAGAGTATTGTAAGTTTTAATGACAGGTGCACTTATTTCCCATGTCAAATTAAGTATTCCCTACTTTCTCGTAAACTCCCACAGGAACCACTCGCACGGAACCAACTACCCCTAAGACATTCACACACTTATTCTTAGTAATATTTTAATGTTTGAAAGAAAATTATACTTTAAGGTCTACATTATTGAATTCAAAATATTTCTCCCTTTCGCATACTGGGAAACAAATTGATTGCAATCACCTGAAAGATATTGTAACCAATTTTCAACTGTATTGTAGTGGAATAGAGTGGTTTTTGCATAGTTAAGATAGGTCTGAATAACACCTGTTAAGATGGTTATAATAAAAATGCACTAAGCGTGTCAGCTTAATATAACAACTGTTATGTTTATTTTTGTCTTCGCGTAAATAATATAGAGCCTCGATAGCTCAACGGTTAAAGGAGCGGACTGAAATCCGAAAGGTCACCGGTTCAAACCCCACCCGTTGCACTATTGTAGCACCTACTTCTAGCACAAGCTTCACGCTTACGTTGGAGGGGAAAGGGGAATATTAGTCGGCATGGCTAATATTCTTTAAAAAAAAGGTGGTAAAAATCTTGCAAATCATTGGGGGGTTTGCTAATGCAACAAAATCGTAAAATGTTGGCGGGGGACAGGGGAAAACACTTTGTTCTGATTGGTGGACACAAAAGTCAAATATATATTTTTTTATCTTTATTTTGAGAACATTGGCGCTAATTCTGTTGTACCCTAACCTAAACCTAAACTAAATTTTAGATTCTTTAATTTTAGGATTTCTATTTCTAAGCTGCATTCGCAATTTTGCTTCAACTAAATTTAAACATCCTAAATGGCCGTCTAAAATGACGTTTGAATTGAATAGTAAGTGTTGCTATTTAAGATAACAAGAACTGCACTAATGTTGTGTTTGATTTTCCCCTTTAATCTTAAAACTATTTTTTGCGAAAAATATCGAACGATGTTACTTGAAATACAAAAATAATAACTTTACTTGATTTAATTAGGTCGAATCACAATAAAAGTGTCGAAAATTGAAGTTTTGTTCATTTTATCGTGTGAAGTAGGCTTAAGTCGTTGATCAAAAGTGCTAGAACCCAGAGCCGTAAAACCAGTTAAAAAACTGATCTATTATTTTTGTTGCAAATATAATTTCTAACCTAATTTCTTTATGTTTTGTGGTTAAAGAATCTTAGTTTTTGTTACAAAACTTTGTGAAAATAGTGGTTATGTGCATAAAATAGATAAAAGCAAAGAATTTTGCTTGGAATCTTACCTACCTACCTTACCTCGAAATCACCGAGGTACCTAATTGTCAAACTCTTGCTAATAAGGAAATCAATGCAAACAGATGAAAAGCAATCATTCTAAATAACTGACTGCCACAGAGTACATTGAATATACAGGTAAAGGAATATACAGCGAGGAAGTTCTGAAACTTGGCGGTATACTTACAAATCTGGCGTGCAAGGACGTGGAACGAGGTATCCATGAATTCTGCTATGAATTCAACAAACTAAGGCGGTAATGTGATTTAAGGCATGAAAGTACCTACAAGATCAAGATTGAATGTATATACCTACGTGTATAATAATAATAATAACAGGTAACAGCTGGTATCATCATAATGATCAACTCATTGCCAGCTCACCTCTCAAAATGAGAAGAGTATGGCCATAGTACACCACTCTGTCCAAGTGCAGATTGACAGACTTCACACACCTTGGAGAACACTATGGAGAACTCTCAGGCATGTAGGTTTCCTCACAATGTTTTCCTTCATGGTTAAAGAAAGTGATACTTAATTGCTTATTAAACAGCTAGTACATATTATAATATAGCAAAAAATGGAAGTGTAGCATACCTATATAAAAATAATAATTACAGGCAACAGTTAGTATCATCACACGATCAACTCATTGCCGGCTGACTACTGAGCAGGGGTCTTCTCTCAAAACAGGAAGTTTGGCCATAGTCCACCACTCTGGCCGAGTGCAGATTGACAGATTTCACACACCTTTGAGAACTCTCAGGCATTTAGGTTTCCTCACAATGGTTTGGTTCACCGTTAAAGAAAGTGATGCTTAATTGCAAAGTAAACAGCTAGTATGCATAGCAAAAAATAGAAGTGTAGCATACATTAACCTTTCAACACATCATCATAACAAACTTTCAACGTTGATAATTTTTATTTCAGCCCATTTCATGAAACCAAGTATATGGAGTCTGCGAGTTAAAAAGATGTTCCGTCCACTCATCTACCAAAAATGAACAGTTGTTTCCTAAACTTAATTTTTATTTAAATGTTATTGAAATAAATATTAATTATGTACAGTACAGAATGAAACATATGTTTATATTTTATTATTTTATTTAATAAAAGTAATTGTTAATCATCTGATTGAAGTTTTCTTGCTTTTGTTAGGAAATTCTTGCCTCCATCATACTGAGCAGCTGTAGTATGACTAAGTTGTACTACTACTACCTGAAAATGAAATTTATAATCTATAGGTATAAATAGTTCAAAATTAGTTTTCAGTCCCTATTTATATCAATTTCAATGCAGACTTCGCCATAACAATTATAAAAACATTTTTTGAGGTTTGCATATTCTTTGGCTAAAATCTATAGAGTACCTATACTTTGAATTAGCTCAGACTAGACATAGTTAAAACATAATACTTTAAGCATATATGTGTAGAGAGCATACTTTGACTTTGCTCTGACTTAAGTTTCGGTTAAAACGAGACAGATTTATGCCAATGATATAACTCTGTCTCTTTTATCAGTATCTTAAGTCTATGCAAAGTCAGAGATCTATAGATTTCAAACTAAATAAAGGTTGAGTCTATAGATTTCTGTATTAATTTTTAGAATTATAGGTATGTGTGTAGAAAACTTTAGTCAGCTAGTTTTCAATAAAATAGATCTAGAAAAGATAAAAGAAATCAAATTATTTTTTGACGTTATTTCTCTTCTAACTATGGGTTCCATACCTCAAAAGGAACCATTATAGGATCACTTTGTTGTCTGTCAAGAAACCCAAGGTCAACGGGAAGTACCCTATACTTCCCGTTGACCTAAAGGCAGGTAGCTAGGTCAGTACATCATCATCATCATTATCAATCCATCGCCGGGTCACTACTACTGAGCACGGGTCACCTCTCAGAATAAGGTGTTTTGGCCAAAATCTAGCACACTGACCAAGTGCGGATTGGCAGACTTCACACATTTTTGAGGACGTTATGGAGAAGTCCTAGCTTTTCTCTCTCTCTCTTCTGTACATATTATGTAAATGTAAAAATATAAACTGACTGACTGACATCAGCATATAAGCTGCTGACTCCTGAGTCTAGTAATTTATTAAGCGGCTGAGTTTAAAAACTTGAGAATTTGCATGTAAGGAACGTTTACTTTAAGTAGGTATATAGACCACTACGACATAATTTTCAGATACTTACATAGGTACTTATTCCACCCGAACAAAGCTGGGGCAGGTACAACTCAGGCAGGTCAGCTAGTTAACCTGAAATGTGATACCCATATGGGTATGGGTATACCTATATAGGTAAACTCAACAAGATCCTATCATGATATGTTTAGGAATTACAAGATGTATCTACTAGGTACTTCTCAACTAAAACTTATCAGATGATTAAAGTGAACCCAGGCTAAGTCAGTTAGCTGTAGTTGTCTATACTGCACTGTACTGTAGTTAGCAAGTACCTACTTATGCAGGTAATAGGTAGTCTTTCAAGCAGGTATCTACTGAGTTGAAAATAAAGAAGTAACTGGGTACTACTCAAGTACTTAGTTCAATACTAGGGGTATGTAAGTATAAGACATAACTAAATGTAAAATCTGTTAATTAAGCCTATAAATAAACCTTTAGGTGAACTCATTAAGATTTTAGAACTTAAACTTTATTATAAGTACCTACTCTACCACCACACTTATTCTGCTTTATTTTTGATATGTTTAGCAATAAGTAGTAGGTAGTAGGAATTAATCTCATTGATAATGATAACAAGGCATCAAGTTTTACCTTGGCATACCTAATTGGCAAAGATTTTGTTCACACTAATATTTAGGTAGCTACCTATGCAAGTTTTTGTCTCTGGGTATGTTCCTTTATGCATCTAACCTAGTTGGGCACAGAGATTTTTCACAAGGACACATACTAGTGAAGGATATACTTATAGGCTACTTTTATTAGGTAGGTAGGTAAGCTAAGTACCTACAGAAAAGTATCCTAGTCCCACAGGATTTTCGAACAGCTGCCACTTGCTAGTTAAGAAATAAGGAGACTTAAGGATCTTAGGTTTGCCTTGCTGAAGCCGCCAGGATGTCTGTGGAGGTGTCTGATACTCTTAGACAACAAAGTAGATAACCAACCTAATTATTTTTTGCGAATTAACGACGAGCCAGAGAAACCACGTATATTTCCATTTTATAAAGTTTAAATTAAATTAAAACACTTAAAAGACACTTTTTTTATCTTAAATATAACAATTCTAAACTCAAATAAAAATATTTCTTTCAAAACACGTCCATTTTGCCATTTAAGCAGACTCTTTAAATTTAGTGGGCACCTCGCGAGGTCCACTCTAATTTTAGAAAATTTTAGGTTGACGTTTCTTAATTTAGGCATTTAGTTCGTGCAACAGAATAACTTTTGCTCTTTAAAATCTAAATTGAATAGTTTAGTGCTGTCAAATTCAATTTTAGGTTAGACCTGTCATTTAAGTGGGTTTTCAGAATAACACACCTTTCTAAGTCTAATATTAGACATTTTAAAATTAGAAAACCGCCTAGAGAATCGGCCCCAATGTTTCTGCGCGCTAGCGCTAAAGTATTTTGCATATTCTACATTTTTTTCTTCATAAATACCTACATTAAATAAATAATAATTTATTCATGAGAATGCAGGTTGCGTCATAAATAATATGTTCTTAATGCATATTATCTACGATTAAAATATGCGATAAAAATACATTTTATTAAACTTGGTACAATATTGCTTCACTTCGAACAGCGGCGTTGGTGGTGTAATGGTCAGCATAGTTGCCTTCCAAGCAGTTGATCCGGGTTCGATTCCCGGCCAACGCACACTTTTATACTTTTTTTGTATTATTTTTTTGGATAAAGTTGTAAAATTTTTGGTTGTGCAGATAAGTCAGTACCTCAGTACCCTTATTATAAATGCGAAAGTGTGTTTGTTTGTTGGTTTGTTGGTTTGTCCTTCAATCACGTCGCAACGGAGCAACGGATCGACGTGATTTTTTGCAAGGGTATAGTTTAAGACCTTGAGAGTGACATAGGCTACTTTTTATCCCGGAAAATCAGAGTTCCCACGGGATTTTTTAAAGCCTAAATCCACGCGTACGAAGTCGCGGGCATCAGCTAGTGTGTATATTCCATATATGATACTAGCTTATGCTCGCGACTTCGTCCGCGTGGACTACACAAATTTTAAACCCCTATTTCCCCCCTCAGGGGTTGAATTTTCAAAAATCCTTTCCTAGCGGATGCCTACGTCATAATAGCTATCCAGTATCTGCATGCCAAATTTCAGCCCGATGCGTCCAGTAGTTTGAGCTGTGCGTTGATAGATCAGTCAGTCAGTCAGTTTCGTGGTTTAACGACATATTATAATGCAGATAACGGGTACCTACCTACCTACATAGATAACAGAAATTTCTACTCAGTAGGTACCTAATACGAACCTATATACCACGATTCTTCTATTACAAGCTTTACGCTCAGTTGGACGAGAAAGCAGAAATGACTAGTCATGGTTTAAAAAACATGGCTCATTAAAAAAATTAAATTAACTTTGAAATTAAGACCACACAACTCGGCTCGCATGTCATGGCTTGACGGGTAGCAATTTAAAAGTGCCCCGCAGTGGGTTCAGGCTTCACACCACACTCCATTAAGCAATGAGGGTGAAACCTCTCCATTGAAGGAAGACGCCTTATAGACCACTCGATCTGCCAAGCTACCAGCCCAACCGGTCACAAAAATTTCTCATAGCACCAACTGTGAACTGACCCACCCCGGCTTCGCTCGAATGGAATTCTAAAACACATAAGTCGTCGGTTCTTTATTTTGCCCGAAAGCCCAAATATCAATTTTCATATAGATATAACCTGAAAAATACAGACTTTCTTACAAACTTTTCATCCCCTTTAATTTATAACCCCCTTGTAATTCAAAAGTATTTGTTTTTTGTAAATAAATAAAATATATCTGATAAAATTTCTTGGCAACATTCCACGTGGGCATGATTTGTATAGTAATTAGATAAGGCTAGCTTAAAGTTTTATTGTAATATTTTCAATTAAAAACTCAAAACTCAAAAAAAAAAAAAAACCACATCTTGCTAAATGACGGACTTTAATACAAAATTTCATCCCCTGTTTAACCCTATAAGGGCTAGACTTTCCAAAAACCCTTTCTCAGTGAGTGTTTCCGTGTGTTCCATGCCTTTCAAGTTTGTTGCATTGTGGCTATGGATACTTTTTTTCTGTGTTAGAAGAAAGCTCGGAACGCTATACCATAGCTGGAAACAACTAGCTATACTTTATAGAATTAAATGTACCGTGCTATACTCATATTTTGGACCACATTGGGCCGCGTTGCTCTATGCCTCACACCCAAACTAATTTGCGCTAATAATGCCCCACAGATTTAGCGTGAAAACTGCATACGTGTTGCGCCGGTTGAGATGTTGATTCTGTAATAGGACCACCGCGTCCGTCCCCCACCTTGGGTGGTGCGAATTTTGTCTTACAATAATTTGTAATTTGCATAATTTAAACACTTTTTCGGACCTCTTGTAAAACATGCGAATTTCATTCCACTCCTTACTTTTTTGTTCATGAATAAAATTGCAAGACGAAGATTTCTTTCTACATCGGCGGGGTGATTACGAATCTCGCGACAGGCGTAAATCTCGCGATCATTGCTGTCAAACGTCACACGTGACAGCGGCTAGAGAGAGACAGCAATATCCACAAAGCAAAATAAGAAGAAGAAGAAGAGGGACAGCAAATGAACCGTCACATTGCTACTGCTGTCGCTGCTGCAACGTTTTACGTAATCCGCCCGCCGATTAACAAATTCGAAATTGTTTAATTCACATTAAGGATATCTATTTGAAATTATTATTAAGTAGCAAATGTCATTGTTAAGTAGACAACAAAAAAAAAACTATATATAGTATATACAATATACATACAGAAAAACTTATCACTAAAAATTTTATATTTCCAAAAAATATACGCCGTTCAAATGGTCATTTATGGGCATTGTGCCCAAAACACTGGCGCTATTACCTCGCTGAACGGCAAGGCTCAACCGTTGAGCGAAATAAGCACCAGCTCTTGGGTCACCAGACGCGTGGATCAGCTTTTGGGACAGTTTATAAAAGCTTTCGTGTCCGATGACCATGGGCCCAGAGTCTCAAACGCAAGCGCCGCAAATACATAGTCCTTACTAATCACATTACTTGGGCAAAAATCTAAATAGATAGAAGAAATTTCGACAATGAGACCAACATTCGGGCTAGCTTGGGCAGCTTTTGGAAAATTGAGTCAAGTCTTATCATCAATTCCTATCAATATCGGAAATATTATGATGTCAACCGTCTGTGGTTACAGGTACCTGTAGGGTGATTCGCTAACTCAGTTTCTAACACTGAATGATAGGCACGACGCTCATTTTTAACCGACTTCAAAAAAAGGAGGAGGTTCTCAATTCGTCGGAATCTTTTTTTATTTTTTTTTTTTATTTTTTTTTATTTTTTATGTATGTTCCCCGATTACTCAAAAACGCCTGGACCGATTTTGAAAATTCTTTTTTTGTTTGAAAGGGTATACTTCAAAGTTGGTCCCATTTCAATTTGGTGAAGATCTGATGAACATCTTCGAAGATAGATACTGGAACTCCTCAACGGATAAGAGTAAATTGCTCGCGATCAGTGTAATAGCTTAGTAAACAGTAGATTTTTAACCAGTCATAGCATAATTCCATGGGGCCACTAAAAATTGTGAAATAAAAAATTTTTACAAAAAAATAAAAACCGACTTCGTTACATAAACACTAAAAATTGAAAAATAATTTAATTTATTACCGAATATATTATGTATACAAGAGTTAATATAGTTCCATAATAATATTTTTGGGGTCGGTGCCAATGAGGTGCCATTGTGGAGTCCCATAAAAATATGAAGTCTAGACGATTCGCGCAGCTAAAGCTAATTGGCACCGGCACCAAAAAGTTATATTTTAATCCCTTGAAGGTTTTCTACGAAAAAAAATTTTAATATCACCCAGTGAAGCAGCAATGTAGAACTAACCAACCTCGGTGGCTATCATTTAGTGTTAGACACTGAGTTAGAGAATCACCTAGCTGTACCTGTATTCACTATGATAGCTTTCATAATTACACCAGGAAATGGACCTAAACTAAGAACTTACACAGTTTTCTCCTTCAAGAAATTGAGCAAGTAGTGATTTCTGCCCGAAAAATTCCCCAAGATGATTGTGGCTTATTAAAAATAGTCCCATTTCTAAGTAGGCGATATCACTTGTCATCCTGTGACGCTGTGGGAATCCTCGGGGAGTTTCAATTAACAGTTAGTCATCTGTTATTATCTCAATGAGCAGTTATCAACGCAATCTGGTGTTTGTGGAGTGAGGCATTTGACCTTAATCAAGACGCGTCTTTGAATCATGTGCGAAACAAAGGAACACTTGTACACATTTTACTAGATGACAAGCAATTTTTCAGATTATACAACGGTTTCTGCGGGCAGCGGCACGCGCGGGTCTTGACAAAGGACTCCGGATGGGTTCGAAACTAGTCGGGCTAACGTCGACTAAATACGTGAGTATAGCCGTTGAGAGATATTTTATATAATTTTTCAGATCTTTAGTACCTACTTACTTGCCTAGTTTTATAACTGAAAAATTGCTGTTTCATTCTTAGGGTTCCAACGGGACCCTATTACTAAGCATCCTCTGCAAAACTGGTGGTCAATGCCCCACCTACTACGCGGCGTTGAATCCGAGTGGCCTACTTACGCAACGTTCGTTGACCTCTACCGTCAGTCAGATATTTTATAATCTATACTAATAAATAAAAATTGAAGTTTTAACTGTTCGAACGGGTTCGAACGGCTGAGCCTATTTTGACGGAGCTTTCATAGATAACTAAGTAGAGCATAAACCTAGGAGTAACATAGGCTACTTTTTAACCGACTTTCAAAAAAGGAGGAGTTCTGTTTTATACTTATGTACATAGAAATCTCCGAGATTTCTGAACCGATTTGCTTAGTTTCTTTTTTAGGGATTAGGGACAGAAGTGGAGAAGGCGGGTAGAGACTTAGATATGCGCGAGGAATGCAACGGATCGACGTAATTATTTTGCATAGATATAGTTATAAACCGGAGACCGGAGAGTGACATACCTAGGCTACTTTTATGCCTAAAAACCAAAGAGTTTCCACGGGATTTTAAAAACCTAAATCCACGCGGACGAACTCGCGGGCATCAGCTAGTTTATACATAAAGTATTAAAAGTATAAAACTATTCTCACTGTTATTACATTTCAAGCTAAAAGTATGAAATCAGCAACAGTACGGTAATATGATATCTTCTATCAGCTAGCAGTTGACAGTGATACGTAGGTAGGGTTGCCAGGCGTCCGGATAAAGCCGGACATAGGTAGGCTTTTTGATTGCGTGTACGGCCAAAATAAACGGTGTCCGGCTTGTCCGGCTTTTGTTAGGCTTTTTGCATTTTGCAAACGAGCGTGGCCGAGGGCAGGCGAGTCGACTGCCGGTCGCTCCCGCAGGCGGCAGTGCCGCCTGACAACAAGATTTATGACAATAATGAAAAAAGCTTGATTTTTAATATAATTTTTTTGTCGTACCTATTAATACTAAGACACAAAATCCTCAATAATGTAGGGTGTCCGGCCTTTCTACCCAAATGTCCGGTCAATCTGGCTGGTCTGTCCGGCTATTAGGTTTGGCGACCTGGCAACCCTATACGTAGGTGTTGACACCTGGGCTGCATCAGTTTCCTATACCTACTTGTTACTAGTTTTTAGAAATGGAGAAGGCAACCCACTGTAATACAGTGTTTACTAGTGCAGGGGTTGCCCATTCATACGTCTACTAAACCTAGGTCTACTTAATTATTACTTGTTTTTTATCTGTATTTTATATGTAATTTAATATGTAATAATATCCAATATCCAATATAAACACACTGAACCGAAACTAAACGCACGTTTTGACGTAATACATATTTTAATTACATCAGTACCCTTATCAGTACCCTTATTATAAATGCGAAAGTGTGTTTGTCTGTTGGTTTGTTGGTTTGTCCTTCAATCACGTCGCAACGGAGCAACGGATTGACGTCATTTTGTGCATGGGTATAGTTAAAGACCTGGAGAGTAACATAGGCTACTTTTTATCCAGGAAAATCAAAGTCCCCACTGGTTTTTTTAACCGACTTCAAAAAAAGGAGGAGGTTCTTTAATAACCTAAATCCACGCGGACGAAGTCGCGGGCATCCTCTAGTTACGTAATAATCTAAATATATAAAAGGAAAAGGTGACTGACTGACTGACTGACTGACTGATCTATCAACGCACAGCTCAAACTACTGGACGGATCGGGCTGAAATTTAGCATGCAGATAGCTATTATGACGTAGGCATCCGCTAAGAAAGGATTTTTGAAAATTCAACTCCTAAGGGGGTGAAATAGGGTTTTGAAATTTTGTAGTCCACGCGGATGAAGTCGCGAGCATAAGCTAGTTATAATTATTATTGTTATCATCTGATTTATAAAGTAGAGATCTCATAGATAAAAAATCTAGATCGCCTTTATAGGCGATATAATATCTTTCATAGCAAGTTTAAATGGATTGCCATGTCTATATCTACTGTCGCATATCATCAAAATAGAACATGTTGACATCAGCGATTCTTTTGTTTTGTATAGACAAAGACACTGCGTTGTTAAGAAATTTTAATTTTGCGAACATGACGTGATGTGCCCATGTTTTTAAAAGAAGAAACGGGGTTTATATATACCTAGCTTACATACGATTTGTTGATCCATAAAGGTTTTTTTTATTTTATTCAGTTACAAGTTAGCCCTTAACTGCAATCTCACCTGGTGGTAAGTGATGATGCAGTCTAAGATGATAGCGGGCTAACCTGGAAGGGGTATGGCAGTTTTTATTAAACCCATACCCCTTTGGTTTCTACACGGCATCGTACCGGAACGCTAAATCGCTTGGCGGCACGGCTTTGCTGGTAGGGTGGTACGTACGTACCGTACTAGCCACGGCCGAAGCCTCCCACCAGACCAGACCAGAAATTTAGAAATTATAAAATTCCAAACCCCTGCCAGGAATCGAACCTGGGACCTCCCACTAATAAGACCACAGCGCTCACCACTGCGCCAGGGAGGTCGTCAAAAAAGGTGCGCCATAGGCCTAGGCCACATCTCTCATCTGTGGCCTAGGCCCTAGGAGGTCGTTAGTTTGACCTGATTTGATATTTAATTTCTTAAATAGGAGGCGGACGCCGTGACTACTAGTCTAGCCAATTTTGGTAACATTGTTTAAATATACATCCATACCAATATTATAAATGCGAAAGTGTGTCTGTCTGTATGTTAGCTTTTCACGGCCCAACAGTTTAACCGATTTTGATGGTATTTAGTACAGAGTTAGCTTACATCCCAGGGAAGGGCATAGGCTACTTTTATCCCGGAAAATCGAAGAGTTCCCACGGGATTTTTAAAAAACCTAAATCCACGCAGACGAAGTCGCGGGCATGATCTAGTTGTAGAGAAACGTTTTATTGACGAACTTTTAGATCACGACACATTTGGAATACAAATAGACAATAGTTATTTGTAATGCAAGGCTGCAAAGTTGTTATTTTGTCGCGAGGAATTCCAGCGCAAATAAATTTGCAGCCGTGCGAAACACACAACTTTTCATCTCACTACAGCGAGGAAAACGCTAGATGCTTGATACAAGAGGTACCAGTAGGTACCGTGGAGTTTGTCCACGTACCATAGTTCGTCACGTTCAAATTTCAACTCGTACTTTGCACGCTAGCGAGCAAAATTACCACTTTCCACTCAGATTTCAAAGGGCAAAAGGATTCTTTCCGAGCGAGTGAGATGAAAAAATAATTTAGAGTTTACGATAACTTCTTGTTATCTCTTTTCTAAGTAAGGGTCAAGCGCAAATCTGTCGTCAATAAAAACACTTTTGTTTTCAAAAGATTTGTAAACTATATTTTTTCTGTGAAGTTACAAGAAGGACGTCATACGTTATTTTAACATTCATTTCCTGTGGCCCTACCGCGGTTGTTTGACAGCTACAATGTCACGATCGCAATCATCTCTGATTGGTTAATGCTCGCTCACTATTGGCCACAATGCATTGTTGCTCATTGTTGCAACAAGAATCGCACAAATTCAGCCAATCAGAACAATTGAGATTGTAATAATGATTGATGCAGGTTTTAGACAATCGCCCCGCTGGTTCGTTAGGATCACATGTGGACCACATGGTATAATATTATAATATAATATAGATTGTGTAACTCGTTGAAATCATCGATGTATCAGTAGGTACCCTTATTATAAATGCGAAAGTGTGTTTGTTTGTTGGTTTGTCTTTCAACCACGTCGCAACGGAGCAACGGATTCACGTGATTTTTTGCATATGCATAGTTAAAGACCTGGAGAGTGACAAAGGCTACTTTTTATCCCGTGAAATCAAAGAATTCCCACGGGATATTTAAAAAACCTAAATCCACGCGAACGAACTCGTGGGAATCAGCTAGTAAACTATATTGACAGTTACTAAAATTACAAATTAGTAGGCTCATTTTCGACTTTCATTAAAACTACTTTATGCATTAAGAAATATTAATATTTTGCCAAAGTAATGTGCTTTAGAACAAGAAAACTTGCAACGATAAGTTATCAGTCAGCACTCAGCATATTCTCTATGTTACAGTAACAGAACGAAGACATTAAACATAGACTTTTGCCCGATGACTTAACTATTACCTACATAGCATTAAACTTTTACCCTCTAACAAATAAATCTGGAATAGCGGTGGAATAGTTATACTCTGTTTTGTCTTTCTCTGTCATCAGTAATTTGACATTTGAAGAAAAAAGACAAACAGAGTATAACTATTCCACCGCTATTCCAGGTTTATTTGTTAGAGGGCTAAATAGTAAGTTTATTTAAATTTAAATAAATTTTTTTTTAGGAATACAGAGAGAGTTGCACATAGAGAAAGACATGAACGCCTAACATACGCACCGCGAGAAAATTTTGTCTACGCATTTACTCGTCTTAATATTTGTATGAAAAAACACGAGATAATGTGTAGACAAAATTTTCTCGCGGTGCGCATGTTAGACCAAATGGACACCATTGTAGCCCAACTCTGTCCGCTAACACATTTAACCCACATAATTCTGTCACGCACAATAAAACATCTATTAGTTTTCATTGGAGCGATCAGATCGTGGGTTCAACTCCGAATAGTTACACAAACGATTTCGTATTGTTGATTGTTATTCACATCTGGCATGCTGTACCATTGTGCGTCGGTCTGTTTGAACTATTTGACGATATGCGTACGCGCATGCATAATTCAGATTAGTCGATAGTCGATTGTTATGACCTCTTTTCTTTTAATTCGATGACAAGTTTGTACGCTTGACTACAGTTTCAAGGGGTAGGCAATAGGTATGTGATAAAGGGAATGCGTTTAATCACTTTAATATGAATACTGCTTGAGGATTCTGTGATAGCCTAGTGTTTACGACGTCCGCCTTCTAATCGGAGGTCAGGGGTTCGATCCCGGGCACGCGCCTCTAACTTTTCGGAGTTATGTACGTTTTAAGTAATTAAATATCACTTGCTTTAACGATGAAGGAAAACATCGTGAGGAAACCTGCATGCCTGAGAGTTCTCCATAATGTTCTCAAAGGTCTGTGAAGTCTACCGATCCGCACATGGCCAGCGTGGTATACATAGCCAAAACCCTTCTCAATCTGAGAGGAGACGCGTGCTCTGTAGTGAGCCGGCGATGGGTTGATCATGATGATGATAAATATGAATGAAACACAGCGTTAAAGGAGCCCTCACTAGATAAATTAGTGAGGGGTCCTTTAACGCTGCACTTAGCGGTGAAAAGTTGTCATTACAGCACTTTGGGAGTTGGAACCCAAACGTCTATTTGTGTTTCCAACTATATGCCCTGCCCATTGCCACTTCGGTGTCGGTTACTCTAGTTCTCCTACGGATCTCCTCATTTCTGATTTGATCACGTAGGGTAACTCTGCACATAGCTCTCTCCATCGCCCGCTGAGTGACTCTGAGCTTTCTTATGAGGCCCATAGTTAGCGACCATGTCTCGGATCCATATAATATGTACAGAAGCAGAAGTGGCAATGGGCAGGGCACATAGTTCGTAAAACCGATAAGACGTTGGGGACCCAAGGTGCTGGAATGGCGACCTCGCACCGGAAGACGCAGCGTTGGAAGACCCCCCTACTTGGTGGACAGACGACATCAGACGAGTCGCAGGGAGCCGCTGGATGGCGGCGGCGCAAGACCGTGGCGTGTGGAAGTCCCTACAAGAGACCTATGTCCAGCAGTGGACGTCTATTGGTTGATGATGATGGTGATGATTTGTACAGAATGTTACTCATACAATATGAGTAAAGATTTAATACAATTTTGATACAATTAAAGCCTCAATAGCTCAACCGGTATAGGACTGAAAACCGAAAGGTCGACGGTTCAAACCTCGCCCGTTGCACTATTGTCGTACCTACTCCTAGCACAAGCTTGACGCTTAATTGGAGAGGAAAGGGGAATATTAGTCATTTAAAAAATGGCTACTATTCTTTAAAAAAAAAAAAAAAAAAAATTATTCAAACAGCGTACAACTATCTTAAGATCTTAAGTGTTTAAATGTACTACTTTATGGTGAAGCCTTTAGCAAAGTATCTCAACGTTTCTTATAAGCCAATGATGCACCACACTTCACCAGAAATGTGACTGACAGGACTTTTTAAAGCTCCAAATGTTACTTTTCAGTATCGTCGTGTCACATTATCACTCGGAATCGTACGTGAAGACGTGACAAGACTCACTGATGTGTGACTAACTGACTAATGACGTGACAAACTGTCGGCTTGTGGAATATACGCTAATTGGCGTGCGTTGTTCCGGCATTTGAGAAAGTTAATTAGATAAGAGATACCTTTAATGATTAATTTACTTAATCCATACTTCCATACTAATATTATAAATGCGAAAGTGTGTCTGTCTGTCTGCTAGCTTTTCACGGTCAACCCTTCAACCGATCTTGACTAAATTTGGTACAGAGATAGCTTGCATCCCGGGGAAGGACATAGGCTACTTTTTATCCCGGAAAAACAGAGTTCCCACGGAATTTTTAAAAACTAAATCCACGCGGACGAAGTCGCGGGCATCCTCTAGTTTCAATATATGTACATACTAGCTGTAGCCTAAGACTTCGTCTGCTTGGATATAGAATTAACTTGTTTTTAGGGTTCCGTACCTTATAAAAGGAAAAAAGGGATCACTTCGTTGTCTGTCTGTCGAGTCTGTCAAGACAAGAAAATCGAAACCCGTTGACCTAGAATCATGAAATTTGGCAGGTAGCAATGTCATAAAGCACAAGTCTGAAAACCGAAGACCATTAATTTGTACACAACAAAAAAACCGGCCAAGTGCGAGTCAGGCTAGTGCATCGAGAGTCCCGTACTTACATTATACAGACGGACGGACGGACACCGCACCACAGCGCACCGCATCGCACCGCACACCAGCACGTCATCCGCACTCACCCGCACCGGGTTAGCGCGAGAGCTGTGCGCCCGGTGCGTTCCTTCTTCGATTGCCATCTCGACCTGTCGCATACTTTAGTACCGACTACGTAATGTATGGATTTTATACCATAAAACATACAATAGCGACATAAATCATTTAATTGCATAGTCATTCTTAAACATAAGTGTTAAAGTAATATTAGTATTCTAATCAAGCGCGAAGCCTTCAATAAAGTGAGTTATGATATCACACGCTATCAAATTTCATAGAAGTACACCAGGAAACTTACATTTAAAACCATTGTTATTCTATGAATTTTACATAAGTGTAGTGTCTACAGTCCGCGACAGGTGGAGATGGCAATCGGTGTGCGAACGCCCCGCACACCCGCCCCGCGCTAACCCGGCGCGGGCGAGTTCGGGTGACGTGCGGGTGTGCGGGGCGTCTCCCCGCCTCATATATCCCTTAATATCGTAAACTTAATATGAGGTAGTTATTTCGAAACTAGCTAATTTACACAAATTTCAAACCCCTATTTCACCCCCTTAGGGGTTGAATTTGCAAAAAACCTTTCTTAGCGGATGTCTTCGTCATAATAGCTGCCATGCCAAATTTCAGCCCGATCCGTCCATTAGTTTGAGCTGTGCGTTGAACCGTTGATAGATCAGTCAGTCAGTAAATCACCTATTCCTTCCCTTTATATATTTAGATTACAGACATACACTTCAATTTTAATTATAATAAATTATATTTGTAATTACTTAGGTACCGTAAAATCTTTATGACATAGTACTTATCCCCAAAAAATATACAAAACTAGCTGCCCCGGCGAACTTCGTACAGTAGATTCTTCCGTAAGAACCATCCTCGTACTTCAAGGAATATTATAAAAAAAGATTTAGCGAAATCGGTTCAGCTGTTCTCGAGATTTGTGATCAGCAACACATTTTAGCGATTCATTTTTAAAAATTATCCGTAAGAACCATCCTCGTACTTCAAGGAATATTATAAAAAAGATTTAGCGAAATCGTTTCAGCTGTTCTCGAGATTTGTGATCAGCAACACATTTTACCGATTCATTTTTATATATTTTATATATTTTAGCTTTAGCTATTCATTTTTATATATTTTTTTATATTTATATATCACATGAGAGTTAGTAGGCTGAAAAGAGTCACAGTAGAAGAACTGTCAAGTACACACTAAAGCCAGTGAAAGCATTATGAGAAGAGTTTCTTGATGGAGTGACCTTCTCTCAACCTTGAATGCACTCATAAAAATCTGATAAAAGCTCATCCAATGACTGATTGCAGATAGCTTTGAAATTTCAAAAAAAAAAAATTATATTATATATAAGTATATAGAAAAAAAAATATGACGACGAAAATTCATAGAAACAATAGTTGTACGTCAAGTACCTATACCTACCTATTGTATAACATTAGAGTAAAAACAAGTAAACAAAAACGTTCCACTTCGCGCCACACAAAGTGCACACCCCTCAGCGGGAGACCAATTTGTCACTCCACCACCTAAACAAACAAACCGATAGTTTACAACTACGGAACATAATTTTACTTTTGGTTTATTTATTTTATAAATTCTTCTTTAGTTTGAAAAGCTCGATCTTAGCACCACTCTTTGTGATTTTTTTATGTATTAGGATTCCGTACCTTTCACTTTGATCACTTTGTTGTCTGTCTGTCAAGAAACCTATAGAGTACTTCTCTTTGACCAAGAATCATAAAATAGCAGGTAGGTAGATAGCTAGTATTATAGCACACGTAAGAGAAAAATCCGAAAACCGTGAATTTGTGGTTACATCACATGAAAAAATTAAAATGTAAATATAAAGTAAGATTAATATTATACCAAGTGGTGGCAAATATGAAAGGAATGAAACCTGTACATTCTAAAACAGTTTATTTTTATTTTTATGCGTTACCATTTTTGATTTATCGTGCAAAATGTCGAAAAAATTTGGTACGACTGTAAGTACACGAGTCTGACTCGCACTTGGCCGGTTTTTTTATTCGATATAACTTAACACTTGACTTCAATCTAAGGTGGTACCTAAGTACCGCTATATAAAAAAAAATCACATCATTTTATTACTAAAGTCCAAGACCCTATTCTATCAACACACACACAATAAATAATACATTAAATCAATGAACCATGAACCTAAATTCCCGAATGTATGCTTTGAATGCTAGAGGTACGTGCCCGGGATCGAAAGCTGGACCTCCCAATAAAAAGCCGCTATCAGTTATCACCAGTACCCGTAGTACAAGATTTTACGTCTCACCAAACCAAACCAAATTCGAGAGTCGAAATACTTCCGCGTTACAGTAAACTGGATCTTAAACGCCTTGTTTTAAAGCTCAAGTTTGTCTACACTTCTACAGCCAGCGCTCCAAGCGGAAACATTGCGAAATTAAAATCAGTGGCATTGAATATTTGACTTCAATTCAAGGCTGTTTAGGTCCATTTTACTGTAACGCGGAAGTATTTCGACTCTCGAATTTGGTTTGGTTTGGTGAGACGTAAAATCTTGTACTACGGGTACTGATCGCACGGTTCATAGCTCACGTAAAACTATGAATCAAAACATCTCCCTGTTTACAATGAGAGGTCTCGACTTGACCTATATCGCCGGCCTCCAACAGCAGCGGCTCGCCCCCGGGCGCCGCTCGCGCCGAGACACCGCCAATGTCAAATTGATATATCACTCGCGAATTACTGCAGGAGGTCAGCCGGAACAATAAAATGTTATTGGTTATCCATCATTTAAGGGCTTTTTATGAGTGACGTTGTGAGAAAACTGTTAAACTGTTCGCTTGTTTTGGCCATTTCCTGGCCTCAGAGTGCTGAGTTCAACTTTGGGAGTTTTTGTTTTTTTTTTTTAATTTATTTATTCATAATAATTTTACAAAGTTTCCTACATATCTATCTCGCCAAACTGGTGGGCCAGTTTGTTGGCGAGGTGGCGCTCTTAAT
The DNA here is from genome assembly GCF_902806685.2 of Maniola hyperantus. Lineage (NCBI taxonomy): Eukaryota > Metazoa > Arthropoda > Insecta > Lepidoptera > Nymphalidae > Maniola > Maniola hyperantus. The sequence continues at coordinate 15,702,513 of NC_048542.1, read as the reverse complement.
ACTAAGTACATAACTTACTACTATATTTCCTTAACGCTATTCATACACCTATATCTATTCTTATAATAAAAACTGTACTACATACTAATTTAAACCTACCTACTTCACTAAAAGATAAACTAACACAATTGAGTATTCTAACAACTTACTAATAAATAACCAAAGAAAACACAAAAATACAATTAAATAATTAAGAAGCATGATAGTCAGTTAGAGAGTCCCTAAGTAAGTGTTTCTTTAACCTCTTCTTAAGGACTCCCTCACTGAGCCTATCGATATCCTCCCCAGCCCAACCGATTGCATTAAATATTTTAGGAACTAAATATGCGCTTATTCTTTTACCGTAGTAGTTATACATTTTTGGCTCTACAAATCTCACCTTCCTATTTTTCCTAACATTATCCCTCATTTTAACCTTTTTTTTAAAATTTGTTGAGAAAAAAATATTTTTTACTATTAAGTATTCTACTTTCCTGTTAACAGGTAAAATTTTCAAGTCTTTAAAAACATTGCCTAAGGGTGTTTGTACACTCGTCCGTGAAATCACGGATTCCGTAAAAATACGAATCGAATGAGTACGTATTATTGTATGATTAGTGAACAAACCCCCCGTAGGGCGTTAGTGCACTCATCCGTGATTTTACGGATCCGTAAAAAAAATACGAATTGAATGTACGTATTTGTATGAGGGCGACTTCAAAGAATCACGGACACAAACTAAATAGGCATGAGTGCACAAACGCCCTAAGTCTGTCGTCATACAATAAGTATAGAAATAAACTTTCTGGAAGTTTGAAAACGTCATAATCCATTGATACTTCCATACTAATCTATCCTTCTATATAGGTACTAATATTATGTAAAGTTTGTAAGTTTGTTTGTAGGCAGAACCGATTTTGAAAAATTCTTTCACCAGTGAAAGCTACATTATACCTGAGTGACATAGACTAGTTTCTTTTTTTTCAAAAATTAGAGATCCCTACGAAATTTGTAATAAGCTACCTGTGCGAAACCGGGGCGGGTCGCTAGTAATATTATAAACTAGCTCACGCCCGCCACTCTGTTCACGTGGATTTAGATTTTTTTAATCCCGTGCGAACTTTTTGATTTTCAAGGACAAAAGGTAGCCTACGTCACTCTCCAGGTCTTTAAGTAGGTAACAGTCACGCTGCTGCGTTGCCCCGTTCAGGCGTGATTGAAAGACAACTAAACAAACCAACAATCTTTCGAATACCATGCGCTTTGGCGTAACGCGTTTTGGTGATTTGATATTTATTCGTTTTTGGCGGCGTACGTCTAGATAAATGACGTACTAATTAAAATTGCTTTATTACAGCAGAAAAGCACCGAAAAGCGCAGCGTTGGAAGAAATCTTACTAGGTGGACGAACGACTCAGGCGAGTCGCAAGGAGCCGCTGGATTCAGGCGGCGCAAGACCGTGGCGTGTGGAAGTCCCTACAAGAGACCTATGTCCAGCAGTGGACGTCTATCGGTTGTTGATGATGACGATGACCGCAGAAAAGGCAACTTTTTAGACTCTAGGCATAGGTGTATTATTGTCTCTTTGTACCTTGACATGCAATTATTTAGATCGATCTGTATCTCCCAACGTATGCCTGGACCATGACCTCATGTCAAACAGTCATCTAGTGCCAAAAGTCGCATTAGACGAATAATAACGAACGTTCGCTCCCGTTTCTAACGGATGCCCGGCGAAAGTGGGCCGAGCATTACATTCGGTGACACCGCGATATCGCACCCCTGTATTCAAATCAACACACGAATCTAAACTTAGTTTTCTAAACATTAAGGTTTAAATTAGATTGGCGGGTTTCAAAATTTGGCACTATTTCCGTATCGCTCGCTAACCTGAAATTGTCGAATGGCTTGCAATTATATAACGTTTTGCATTTCCCGCGCGTCTGACCGATTTTTTTGGCGGGAAGTATTAACTCTGCTTGATTCGATGTGATGTTTACATTCGTCCCTACTTAGGGTCGTTGTTTTTAATGCTTTGTTGAAGTTTTTTATTTATTTATAACGAATAAAGAGATTACGGATTGTAAGCTGTGATAGCCTAGTGGTTAGGCCTTCTAGTTGGAGGTCGGGGGTTCGATCCCGGGCACGCACCTCTTACTTTTCGGAGTTATATGCGTTTTAAGAAATTAAATATCACTCGTTTTAATGGTGAAGCTGTTACGCTGCAGCAAGCTGCAGCGCTGGTTGGAAAAGGAAAGGAAAAGAAAAGGCAAGGGAAAGGGAAAGGAAAGGAAAGGAAAAGGAAAGGAAAAGGAAAAGGAAAAGAAAAAGGAAAAGGAAAGGGAAAGAAAGGAAAAGAAAATGAAAGGAAAAGGAAAAGGAAAAGGAAAAGGAAAAGGAAAAGGAAAAGGAAAAGGAAAAGGAAAAGGAAAAGGAAAAGGAAAAGGAAAAGGAAAAGGAAAGGGAAAAGGAAAAGGAAAAGGAAAAGGAAAGGGAAAGGGAAAGGAAAAGGAAAAGGAAAAGGAAAAGGAAAAGGAAAAGGAAAAGGAAAAGGAAAAGGAAAAGGAAAAGGAAAAGGAAAAGGAAAAATAAAGGAAACCTGCATGCGTGAGAGTTCTCCATAACCTCCGACGCAAACAAATTTTCAACGTTTTGTCTGTCTGTTTGTGTCCGTCTGTGGCATGGTAGCGTTCAAACGAACGGATGAAAGCGCTTCACAATGAAGACTGCATGGTCACTTACCATCATTATGCAGTCAACTCGCCCTCCATCCAAAATAATCCATCAAACTTAGATTAAGGATTGGTTTCCGCCGGACCAATCCTCAATCTAAGCTATCAAAAAAAAAGGCCCGAATTGAGAACCACCTCTTTTTTGGAAGTCGGTTAAAAATAACAACACCTCTTCTTGCGCCAGAGTTTAGTAATCTCCTCGTCACCATCAACTCATTGCCAGCCCACTACTGAGAGCACGGGTCTCCTCTGAGAGTAAGAAGAGTCATCCGTCTGTCTGTCTGTCCGTCTGTTCGTCTGGAAACCTATAGAGTACTTCCCGTTGACCTAGAATCATGATATTTGGCAGGTAGGTAGGTCTAGGAATAAATCCGAACACCGTGGATTTGTGGTTACATCATACAAAAAAAAAAATGTGTTAATGAACAAATAATTAGTAGGTACCTATTTTCAATTTTCAAAGTGAGATGCCTATACCAAGTGGGGCAGCATTATGAAATGGCTTAACCTGTATATTCTACAACAGTTTTTTTATGTATATTTTTTGATTTATCGTGCAAAATGTTGAAAAAAATACCCCACTACGGAATCCTTGGTGAGCGAGCCTAACTCGCACTTGGCCGGTTTTTTATAAATATTTGAACTTGCAAACTGAAGTGAATATAAATTAGGCGAATGTAAAGAAAAGACGAACGCACTCGACTGGTGAAACTAGGCGCATAACAAAATAACAATTAGTGCACCCTCCACCTAACCGCTTTCGCTAAAATACCACCATTGTTGACCTACCCTAATGTTGCGGTAGGGTGACCAGCATTGAGGCACCAGCCAGGTAACCTCCCAGTGTGCTTGGGTGCTGCGGTTTCTGCGGATACGTCCGGGGGGAAGAGCAGTATTCGGGCCGGTGCGCTCCGGTAACAGGCCAATAATTCCTCTTTGTGGATATTGTTGGTTATGGCTAATGACCTGGCAGGGGGGGGGGAGGTCTCTCCGCGTGTCCCTCCGATTAGCAGAGGGCACAGTGGATGAAACTAGGGGTAAACACTAAACACCCCAGCGGGTGGAGAAGCGGTGACGCTTATCGAGAGGAAGAAAACCTCTTTAAAAAGAACCGAAGCGGGCGGGAACGCCCACCTAATCTCAAGGTTTGACACCTGCGATGGGATCAGTCGTTTAAGGCGTCAAGTGGGGGGAAACTGGGGTTTAAAAAAACATGGAAAAGCGTCGTACGAAAATTTTAACCCGGTGTGGGCGAGCGCGGGTGACGTGTGGGTGTGCGGGGTGTCCCCTCCGCCTCATACCCTAATTGTCATCTCGACTTGTCGTCAACTACACAATGTCTTCGCACAAGCTCATTTGATGGCCACCCTTTCGACGGATAACAATAAATCCCTTGACAATGGCGTGCACCTGGCGCCGCGCTCGTGTGCCCTTTATTTGGGCCCGTCGGAGCCTCCGCCCATATTTGTCAGACGTTTATAATTTTGATACGGATTTTAAAATATTTGCTTTGACGGTAGTTTTGTCTTTTTTTTAATTTTATTCAGATACAAGTTAGCCCTTGACTGCAATCTCACCTGATGGTAAGTGATGATGCAGTCTAAGATGATAGCGGGCTAACCTGGAAGGGATATGGCAGTTTTTATTAAACCCGTACCCCTTTGGTTTCTACACGGCATCGTACCGGAACGCTAAATCGCTTGACGGCACGGCTTTGCCCGTAGGGTGGTAACTAGCCACGGCCGAAGCCTCCCACCAGAGCAGACCAGAAATTTAGAAATTATAAAATTCCAAACCCCTGCCAGGAATCGAACCCGGGACCTCCCACTAATAAGACCACAGCGCTCAAAAGTTGAGTTGAGCTCTTTTTGTCATTTGGGCAATATGATATTGGACTGTATGATATGATTTTTTGTATAGCGGTAGTTTATGGGATTAGAATTCATTATTAAAGAGAATAATTTAAAAAAAACGTGATTTATATTCATTTTTACTACGATTAATGACGTCAATGAATTTTGTAACAATAAGAATATTTTCCAGCAGTAAGTACCTACGTACCGACTTCATTTTTATGTTAAAAAATTGTAAAAAATTGTCGTTTACGGATTTTGACGTCACTATTCACCGTCCGTACAGCGTTCATGTTAAAAATAAATTAGAATCATATTTTTTTAAAGTTATTCTCTTTAATAATGAATTCCAGCCCCATAAACTAACGCTATATAAGTCCCGCACCTATGGTCTATGTCTCATTAACATCGAAATGACGTCATTTTGTTGTCAGCTGAAATAAAAATATACCATCAGCTCGAAACTTCAGTCTAGTGCTGACGGCACTAAAATGACAGCCACGCGCATTAGCAATTTGTGGGACTATTATTATTACCACAGGCCAGGACCCTATTTGGGTTACAATGGATTTTATTGATGGACGATAAGAGCAATTTGGCAGTAAAGTAAAATTACTCTTGCAAACATTTTTAATATTGCTAAAAGAGGACGACAGATGAATTTTAAATTTAAAGGCTCTAAATTTTATTTTAGACCATGACTACAGAACTCTAAGTAATAACTCACAAAAAGCTTATCTTTGATTGATTTACATGCCAGTCTTCCACGAAACCATTCGTTAATTTCGGGAAGTTGGAAACCGTTGCAAATTTTAATTTTCTGAAATACTAAAACCGTTTCACTGAAAATGTACATAAATAAATTCAAAGATAAGCTTATTTGCTTACGCTTCGCCAATTCGTCTTTGAAGAAAGCTTCGTTCGCATTTCGACGGATACATTTTTCAAAACATCTGCCGCCCCATAAACTTGAGTAAACGATTGTTAATTATTTTATTTATATTTTTTTGGAAAATTACTTTTGAATTTCAAAAGTTTGTTTCCCCTTGTCATGAAAAACTTAGGTGTGTAAAAGTTGAAAAATTACAAGTAGGTAGGTACCTCCTGCCTAAAAGGCGGTGATAGACTAGTGGTTACGACATCGCGGCCTCCTAGTCAAAGGGTCCCGGGTTCGATCCCCGGCAAGCATGTCTAACTTTTTGGAGTTAGATGCGTTTTAAGCACGGAGGGGAAAAATAAACTCGGCCGTGGTTTCAAGCAATTAAGTAGGAAGTAGGTATAGTACGCGACAGGTATAGATGGCAATCGGGGTATGAGGCGGGGGAGGCCCCGCACACCCGCACGTCACCCACGCTATCCCGCATCGGGTAAGGCGCTGTGCGTCTCCAGTGGAGACGCGTACTATAGGTATAATTAATTTTAACGGTGAAGAAAAACGTGATTCGTGAGGAAACCTGTATGCCTGAGAAATCTCCATGGTTCTCCATAATGTTCAGTGAGGGCCAGGGCGCGTCAGATAAGTTTTTACAACCTACAAGATGGCACATAATTTTCAAAATGCATCCCTTATGTCTAAAATATCCTCTGCATCTAAAATCCATACTCATATTATAAATGCGAAAGTGTGTCTGTCTGTCTGCTAGCCTTTCACGGCCCATCCGTTCAACCGATTTTGACGAAATTTGGTACAGATATAGCTTGTATCCCGGGAAAGGACATAGGCTACTTTTTATCCCGGAAAATCAAAGAGTTCCCACGGGATTTAAAAAAAACCCCATTCCACGCGGATGAAGTCGCGGGCATCAGCTAGCTCTCTATAAATCAAACTCTAAAATACCCCGTCGTTTCACTTTTTCAAAATAAACATTTTGGGGAATTTGTCTCCGAAATAATATTATTCCGTGTAATCTTATCACCTAGTTCGTTTTAGGGTTCCGTTGTGCTCATGAAAAACATTTGTATGTCGTTGCAACGTAAAAAATTAAAACTTCGCGCGACGCCTTCTAAATATTATAACTTATTTGCGCGACTTCCGTCCGCGTGGACCACTGATTTCAAACCCCTATTTTACCCCCTTAAGGATACTTTCTTAGCGGTTGCCTACGTCATAATAGCTATCTGTACCTATGCCAAATTTCAGCCTGATCCGTGCAGTGGTTTGAGCTGTGCGTTGATAGATCAGTCAGTCAGTCAGCTTTTCCTTTTACATATTTAGATAGATAAGTAAACATATTCATGGATTTTGTTTTCTCTGAAAACCTACTGTTGAAATCGGGTCTTAGAATATATTTGTTTAATTTTGAAAATCGTTGATAAACAGGTACCTATAGGTGCGTGTACATTAAATAAAAAATATTATTTACAGCTGATGCCCGCGACTTCGTCCGCGTCGATTTCGGTTTTAAAATTCTCGTGTAAAACTCTTTGCTTTTCCGGCTTAAAAAGAAGCCTATGTCACTAAGTAACATAGGCTTCTTTGTCACAAGAGACCTAAGTCCAGCAGCGGACGTCTATCTGTTGATGAATTCTTCAAAAGATACGAAACCCAACAATTGCGGCCACCACTTTTCCTAGCATTATTTTAATAACAAACCCCCAACTCAGTTATTTTTAAACTAAGAGATATAATCTTAAAGTTTAAAAAAAAAACGGCCAAGTGCGAGTCAGCTCGCGCACCGAGGGTTCCGTACTACAGTCGTATGTTTTCGACATTCTGCACGATAAATCAAAAACTATTATGCATAAAAATAAATAAAGATCAGTTTTAGAATGTACAGGTAAAGTTGTAAAATTGTAATTTTACTTGAAAAGTTCAAAATACTAATTATTTTTTTATGAACACATAATTTTTTTTAATTAATTTTTTTGTGATGTACCTAATCACAAATTCACGGTTTTCAGATTTTTTGCCCTTATGTCTGCTATAACCTAACTGCCAAATTTCATGATTCTAGGTCAACGGGAAGTAGGTAGACTGTAGGTTTCTTGACAGACACGACAGACAGACAACGAATGGATCCTTTAAGGGTTCCTTTTTTCCTTTGAGGTAAAGAACCCTAAAAACACTGCCGGGCGCCTTTGTTATCATAAAAGACAAGACAATCTGTGAGCCCGGCACTTAGGAGAAAAAACTGGATTGAGTTCTTTCTCCTTGTGATATTTGAGAAGGGAATTAGCGGTGCAACTTGAAATAACAGACAGTCGGTTTGTTTTCTGTCTTGACCTCCCTGGCGGCGCAGTGGTGAGCGCTGATACGCGGGAAGTCGTCGGTACGATTCCCGGCAGGAGCAATACGGTCTTGGACTGTAGTAATAAAATTATGTGATTTGTTGTATAGCGGTAGTTTATGTGGCTAGAATTTATTATTAAAGAGAATCATTCAAAAAAACTTTGATTTTTATTTATTTTTAACATGATTAATTCTTAAAGTTACGTCGTTGTACGGAAACCGAATAATGACGTCACAATCCGTAACACATATTTTTCAGTTTTTTAACATACAAATGAGTAATTTCTGCTGGAAAATATTTTTAATGTTAAAAAATATCGTTTACCTAGGCATTGTGACGTTAATAATTAATTATGTTAACAATAAATAAAAATCATGATTTTTTTTAAATTGTTCAATTTAATAATGAATTCTAGCTCCATAAACTACCACTATATAAACAAAAAATCACATCATTTTATTACTACAGTGCAAGACCCAATTAGGGAATTTATAATTTCTAAATATGTAGTTTTAATTGTCTCTGGTCCGCTCTGGCTATAGCCGCGGCTATTTACCAGTGGTAACTGGTCGGTAGGGTGGTAACCCTACCAACAAAGTCGTGCTGCCAAGCGATTTAGCGTTCCGGTACGATGCCGTGTAGAGACCTATAAGGACTAGGAATTTATCACGTAGAATAATTTCCATAATAGCTCGCTTCAACATTAGACTGCATCATCACTTACCATCAGGTGATATCGCAGTCAAGGGCCAACTTATATATAACTATTAGGTACCAACTGATAGATAACTCTAACTTTTCGGAGTTAAGTGTGCTTCAAGCAATTACTTAAATATCACTTGCTTTAACGTTGAAGGAAAACAACGTCAAGAAACCTGCATGTCTGAGAGTTCTACATAATGTTCTCAAAGGTGTGTGAACTGTAAAGTCTGCCAATCCGCACTTGGCCAGCGTGGTGAACTATGGCTACAGTCTACCCCCTTCTCTTTCTGAGAGGAGACCTGTAGGGCGATTGTCTAAAACCTGCATCAATCATTATTACAATCTTAATTGTTCTGATTGGCTGAATTTTTGCGATTCTTGTTGCAACAATGAATTGTATCCAATAGTGAGCGAGCGTCAACCAATCAGAGATGATTGCGATCGTGACATTGTAGCTGTCATTCTCCCACGCTCGCGCAGATGTGGTCTGTAGTGGACCGGCGATGGGTGGATCATGATGATGATGACTATTCATAAAAAATACATAAAAATTTCATCGCCATTTCTGCTTCGCGTCCTCAAGTGCAAAGCCGTCACTTTAAATAAAATATCATATTTACGGCTTTCAAAGCGAGAAATTCTCCATTACTCAAACTTTTAACTATAATCATATCACCGTGACAAATAATACAATGGATTTTGATCCTTAATTGCAGCGCAATATAAAAGAAAATTGCATGAAACAATCTTTCACATAAATTTCTACAGGACGCCCTGTACACTGTAGTCTGTAATGGCAATGTTTTATTTTTAAAAGATTTCAAGCGATTTTGATACATAATATAAGATACCATAAGAACCATATTACTGTACACAGATATATGAGTTTAATTTGTTTGAAGGTGTACGATGCAATCCGTGATAACTGAATTACTATCTTTGGATACTTGCATTTCCTTCGTAGGTACAATCGAGCACATAATGCAAAATTATTTACGTTTATTTTTATTCCAGAAATTATTTTCTGGCCATCCAAAGGGACAATGCTGCCAGCATCTTGGGTACAATTGGGTATAAGTAAATAAATTATTTCTCAGTGATTACTAAAAATACGTAAAATCCAAGTCCTTTGTTAGTTTTAAGTGTGATAAGTATTAAATAATCGATTAAACTAAAAAGTACGTGATTATGATGTGACGTCACATTCCACTATTTAATAGAATATCGCATACTAAATGCGCGTTTTGACGTTTGATAAAAACTTACTGATTTGACTAGTTGTCAAATACCGTATCTTTCTCCTCGCTGCGGTGGCCTCGATGAGGATTGTAATGAGGAGGAAAATTTTATACAAATAGGTTTGACCGATCCCGTGGGAACTCTTTGATTTTCCGGGATGAAAGTAGCCTATGTCCGTCCCCGGGATTAAGCTAACTCTGTACCAAATTTTATCAAAATCGGTTAAACTGTGAAAAGCTGCAGACAGACAGGCAGACACTTTCGTATTAGAATATTAGTATGGATATTAAAAACAAAAAGATATTAGTCCGCAACAGGATAAGATGTCAATCTGGGTATGGTGCGGGGGGACGCCCTGCACACCCACACGTCACCCGCAACCCACGCTCGCCCGCACTGTGATAGTGCGGTGGCTGTGGCAGTATGCGGGGCGATCTCTAAAAGTTTAGAGGAAAACATAAAATCGACGCCAATTTATAATTAACTAGCTGATGCCCGCGACATCGTCCGCGTGGAATTAGATTTTTAAAAATAGCCTATGTCACTCTCCAGATCTTTATCTATACCCATGCAAAAAATCACGTCAATCCGTTGCACCGTTGCGACGTAATTGTAGGACAAACCAACAAATAAACACACTTTCACATTTATAATAAGGGTACTGAAGTCCCTTTTCTTTACACTTGTACAAAGTTCGGCGAGCCGTATCCTACAAATAATCTGGAATCATTCCGCCTATCAAAACAACTTTACATCTCGATATTATTATGATGTTGCGAATAATGCACTTTAGATCTAACCCCACTCGTTATAATCGAAGATAAAATAAATGTAACGTTCGCAAAAAATATTAACAAAATTTATTTTTCCTTAGCTGACAAATCACAGAACCCAATTCGCAAAAACGCGTAAGCGACGCAATATACGGTGCAAAGGATATTCTAAACACGAACTATCAACAAAACCTATCAGTGAAAAACGAAATTTAATACCTAAGGCAACTTTAATGTCACTTACGTGTCTTTTAGTGTAGGTTTACATGCCACAATCGTTTGGGTTCTGATACAATGTGTATCACAATCAGTATGTGTATCAGTGTAAGGTCAGATACAATAAAATGAAATGTTGTAACTATCGTCGGGAGACTGTCGTACTAGGTATACTATTTTTAATTCTAAAGCCGGCAAATTATTAAAAAGAAAAGGTGACTGACTTACTGACTGATCTATCATCGCACAGCTCAAACTACTGGACGGATCGGGCTGTTTAGCTTGCAGATAGCTATTATGACGTAGTTCATAAGGCCGGCAAATTATTAAAAAGAAAAGGTGACTGACTGACTGACTGACTGACTGATCTATCATCGCACAGCTCAAACTACTGGACAGATCGGGCTGTTTAGCTTGCAGATAGCTATTATGACGTAGGCATCCGCTAAGAAAGGATTTTTGAAAATTCCCTAAGAGGGTGAAATAGGGGTTTAAAGTTTGTATAAAAAAACAACAAAATGACGAGACATCATTTATTATTTTGCTATCTGTACATGCGAGCTAGTTAACGAAATGATTTAGTGGGCACGCCCAATGTTTTAATCGATACAATCATACGTCTTGTTGGATTCGTGATCTACAGGAATCTCTTTATTATTACTGATACCTGCTTTACGTGTGGCCTTTGCCATTAGCGGGTAGCCGAGTCCACACCAAGCGAGCAGCGTCGAGGCAACTGAATCCCTAAACTTAACATGCTGTGTACAGTCGAGTAGGGTACAGAAAAGAGAAATAAGTTTCATTTAAGAAGGAAAGATCGGTTGGGCAGCGTTCAGGAAGCTTCGAGATGTATTCTTGTCCAAAATTCCTCAGTGCTTGAAGACCAAAGTCTTCGAACAGTGCGTGTTGCCAGTGATGACATATGGATCCGAGACATGGTCGCTAACTATGGGCCTCATAAGAAAGCTCAGAGTCACTCAGCGGGCGATGGAGAGAGCTATGTGCGGAGTTTCTCTACGTGATCAAATCAGGAATGAGGAGATCCGTAGGAGAACTAGAGTAACCGACATAGCTCAACGGGTTGCGAAGCTCGCACCGGAAAACGCAGTGTTGGAAGCCCCCCCCCCCCTAGGTGGACGGACGACATAAGACGAGTCGCAGGGAGCCGCTGGATTCAGGCATTCCGAACCAGTGGTAAATTAAAACTACCTGACTATTCATAAGCACTTTTAAAAAGTTTACATGAATAAAAAAACATTCTATTCTATTCTATTCTATTCAGGAGGCGCAAGACCGTGGCATGTGGAAATCCCTACAAGAGACCTATGTCCAGCAGTGGACGTCTATCGGTTGATGATGATGAAGGAAAGAGAGTTAGTGAAGATGATTCAGTCCGTCAGCCTTCCATGTATGATTCAGAAGTAGAAGATGAGGATTCGTCTGACTCTTCGGATACAGTGCTGTTGTAAGCCCAGGCTTCCACCTGGAACCTGTACATGTTCTGGAAGGTAATCAATGGGATCTTGACCTGAAAACAACATAAACATCCTTCAAGTTAGAGTTGCCAGATGGATAAATAAGAAAAGAGTACAAATTAGTGTGCAATAAAAGAAGGATTTTAGTAATGGAACCGGTCAAGTGCGAGTCGGACTCGCACACGAAGGGTTTCGTACCATCGCATCGCACAAGATGTAGCACTAAGATTTTTTTTTAAATTCTAGACTAGCGCGCTCCATCTTAGGCTGCAAAATCAATTGCCAGCAGGTCTGATAGCAGCCAAGCACTAGCCTGTAAATATAAAAAAAATTGCATGGCGGCCATTTTGAAATTCGCCATCTTGGTTTTTACTTTTTATAATTTATTGTTAAAGCGGCAATAGACACACACTCTGTGTATATAGGTAATACAGCCCACTGGCAGACGGACGGACGGACAGCGAAGGCTATTAGTATATAATAGAGCGAGACCCTATTTCTAAGTCTCCGTCTTTCAGATACGCAACCCTAAAAAAAAGGTAGTACTTATAGTTCGTAACAGGTCGACATGGCAATTGGGGTATGAGGCGGGGGGGGGGGGGCAGGGGGGCGCCCCCACACGTGCACTTCAGCCGCACCGAGCTAGCGTGGGGACTGTGCGGGTGTGTGGGGTGTCCCCACCTCAATTGCCATCTCGACTCACCTGTCACCTGTGGATTGTGGGTACCTTAGCTTCTGGGGTATCCAGCTGCCACACCGCAGGCTGGCCGAGTTGGTACGGCATGCCGACCTTTACGCATATTATCATCGCGTCATGCCCAGCGTTGATCTAAGAACAAACTTCTTCATATTACCACATGGCGCAGGGATACTGCATTTTGGCGAAAACCGACTTATTGTTTAAACCGCATTATTATCCCAAGAAAATGGGAAGAAGTCACAACCCTCAGCAATCAGTAATACGAAATCGAGATAGAGTATACCTCCAAATAATACGTCATGTCCTCAGCAGCCTCGCCCCGGTCGTAGCAAGACCCCCCATCCACCAGTGGCTGACCCAGGCGTGCCCCACGAGGTCATACGCTGACGCGCGGGGCATCGCATATATATCCCATATTGAACATACCTCCAAATAATAGGTCAAGTAGGTGGTGCCGACAGGTTTCACCGAGAAGACCTCATGGTAGAACCGGAACATGTCCTCAGCAGCCTCGCCCCGGTCGTAGCAGCGCAGACCCCCCATCCACCAGTGGCCGACCCAGGCGTGCCCCACGAGGTCATACGCTGACGCGCGGGGCATCACATATCCTACACAACATATCAAAAAATTCAAAAACTAAATCTTACTACTCATCTACTACTACTAAAACATCGTCCACCATCGTGACCATCCTATAGCAGTGGTGTCAACAGTGGTTTCATAAATGGGAGGTCTTGACTCCTGGGTATAAGCAGATACATAGTCAGAGGCTGATCCGAGCAAAAGATCCTAGCAAAGAGATCCTTAGAAGTCATGTATAGACTATAAGCACTTACCGAATGGGTCATCTTTAGAGAAGGCGCCCACAGCTTTGCCGGTGATCGCAGCAGTGATCCAGGGCACGTAGGGGTGTAGTAGGATGTGGTGGGGCGGTGATGGCGGCCGACGCGTGCGCAATGGATCCGGGCAAGGAGATCTACCTTATAGATCACAAGGTAAAGTTTGAAAACTAAAACCCGATACTCAGTATACATTTATGTCCCCTGTGGAACAGAAAGCGTTTACAGAAATGTGCCATTTCGAGCGGTTTTGAAGTTTATTCTTGACCTTGTTGATCGTCATCCCTATCTTAATGTCCTCCGTCAGAACCATTCCACCTTATAGATCACAAGGTAAAGTTTGAAAACTAAAACCCGTACTTAGTATACATTTATGTCCCCTGTGGAACAGAAAGCGTTCACAGAAATGTGCCATTTCGAGCGGTTTTGAAGTTTATTCTTGACCTTGTTGATCGTCATCCCTATCTTAATGTCCTCCGTCAGAACCATTCCACCTTATAGATCACAAGGTAAAGTTTGAAAACTAAAACCCGATACTTAGTATACATTTATGTCCCCTGTGGAACAGAAAGCGTTTACAGAAATGTGCCATTTCGAGCGGTTTTGAAGTTTATTCTTGACCTTGTTGATCGTCATCCCTATCTTAATGTCCTCCGTCAGAACCATTCCACCTTATAGATCACAAGGTAAAGTTTGAAAACTAAAACCCGATACTTAGTATACATTTATGTCCCCTGTGGAACAGAAAGCTTTTACAGAAATGTGCCATTTCGAGCGGTTTTGAAGTTTATTCTTGACCTTGTTGATCGTCATCCCTATCTTAATGTCCTCCGTCAGAACCATACACCACTAAGTTGTTTATGCAGACCAGGCCTAAATCTGACGATTCAAAAGCACTTGTTAAAGTTTATTTGAAAAAAAGTATATTCTTTTCTATTGTAGGTAGAAGAATACCCTCAGACAGCGCGACGAGGGACCACTGGCCAGTGTGCTCGTGCACGATGCTGGGGGAGCCGGAGTGGAAGCCGCACCCAGTGGAACAAGCCTTGCGCTCCTTGGCTACATCGGTGCCGTTCTGAAATACAACAAGCATCGCTGTCAACAAGCCCTTACATAATATTCCTACTAGGCACAAGATAGCAAGCACCCACATATCAGCGACTTCGGATGCCTTTACAAAGGATTAAAATAAAACTAACAAACAGACAGGCAAGAAAATGGGTTGATGTTGCATTATCAAATTTATACCCAGACAATATCAAAGTTTATGTTTACCAGTCAAGCTCATCAGAAAATATTGTTTTTATATTTAGACTCTTTATAGTTCCGACCTGTTTTGAGTGCAAACTTTATGCAGCATAGGAGTGTGAATTTATATTGCTCTGTTATTTGGTGCAGGCAAAAAATCTGTTCAGCCGTGAAGTCGGTGCGGAGACTCTACATTTTAATTCAGTACCAATAAGGTACATATATTTTTGAAGTCTATAAAGTCAGATCGTACTTTTTTCTTGTCGATTGTTCGTTGCTGAGTGTTGGTAATCTGGGACGAAACCTATACTCACTTCTGGGTTGTCGTATAAGTAGCATAGCTCTCTGGGCAGCAGTCTTATCGTTGATACTTCTTTTTCTTCTTCCATGAAGTCTCTTGGGACATCTGAAGAAGTAAT
Organism: Maniola hyperantus; assembly: GCF_902806685.2. Taxonomy (NCBI): domain Eukaryota; kingdom Metazoa; phylum Arthropoda; class Insecta; order Lepidoptera; family Nymphalidae; genus Maniola; species Maniola hyperantus. The sequence goes on along the minus strand of NC_048542.1, from coordinate 15,687,108 downwards.
TAATGATTATTATTATAAAGATATAGGGGCTTTATAGAAAGCTCCGAGTCACTGAGCGGACGGATCCCAAGGTGCTAGAATGGCGACCTCGCACCGGGAAGCATAGTGTTGGAACTTTGGAAGACCCCCGACTAGGTGGACAGACGACATAAAACGAGTCTGATGAACAAGCAAACAGCAGTGGACCTCTATCGGTTGATAATAATGATGATGATAGAGACATCAATTTTTCTACCAAATTAATCAAGGCAGATTTTATGGATTTACTCACGCCACCACGCATTTCGACCTTTTTTCACAGGGACTCAGGATCATCAGGGTCAGGAAAAAGGACCCCGAATGGGTTCGAAACTAGTTGGGCTAACGTCAACTAAACACGTGAGTAAAGCCGGGTGTGAGACATGTATAATGGAAATCACTCACGATGGTTTAAACGATAAAGAATGTTTTTCAGTATAGTAGGATTCAACCTTAAATGCGTCTGCGTGAAGTTAGCTTTGCAATCTTGCGCATGGTACACTCGAGAACTAATTCCTGATTCCACCTCAGCTTAAACAAAGTAACTTCTCAACTCGACTGTACAAACAAACAAAACACGTATAGCGAGAGAGAGACGCATCAAGGAACTGGCGGGAATGTGGGAGCGAGACGTGCGCTGTTATCCTCCCCGCTACCTCGGGCGACCTCGGACACCTGAAATGTGTGTTCTGCGCAACGTCGTGCGCAAACTTCAGGGGTAAACCATGTAACTACGTTTGAATCGTACTGTAATTCATAAAAACAAAATATACCTACTTACCGCTTCCAAAATCAATGTGGTATATCTTATCACTGGTTTGTTTACCGATCTTGTCCACTAAGAAATTCTTAAACGGTAAACAAACGGGCATCATGTATCCTGCGAACATCAAAACAATAAATCAAATTCTTTTTCAAGTCGTACTTACCTGTACCTACTGAAAAAGCTGAAATAATTGAGCTCAATTGTTGTGAATTTATGGTATTCTTGTTGCAACAATGCATTGTAGCTAATAGTGAGTAAATCAGCTGCTCGATTGTGGTAGAATGACTGCTACAATGTCGCGATCGCAATCACCTCAGTAGGTCGTATCGTAAAACCTGCATCAATCAATATTACAATCTCAATTGTTGTGATTGGGTGAATTTGTGCGATTCTTGTTGCAACAATGCATTGTAGCCGAAAAAATAGGAGCGAGTGTTAACCAATCAGAGATGATTGCGATTGTGATATTGTACCTGTCATTCTACCGCAATCGAGCAGCTGATCACTATTGGCTGATATTGATATTGTTATGATTGGCACATGATGTTGGGTTCCTTGTTTTACTGCTGAGCCCTATCTTTTACTTACTAGACTTCACTGCAGTCATGAGCTTCAGCAGCGCAATGCTGCTCTTGACGCCGAAGTGCTTATACTCAGGGTGCAGCAGCACGTCCGCTATCGGCATCAGCAGCACTGCGGGCTCACACTCCATACCCGCTGCCAGCTCCTCCACGGTTACCTTGCACTCTATCTCATCCCGCTCATAGTCGCCGAATACAACGTTACCCCTATAACCAACAAACAAAAATGTCGTTAGAAACTCATCTTATAGCCTTGTAGAACCACTACTGAAGGGAGATAGTGTGGAGTTCCACATATTCCATCGTTTCATAGATCACGTGTGACGCTGAAACCTGAAGACTGACAAACGGCATCATCCATTTTAAAGTCACCAGCGTACTTTACAGCGTACAGCATGATGGACTGAGATTCCAACATTGTAAAGGAGGTGGATTTTGTTGGCAAAGCATTTGCATTACACATTATACACACTAGAGGCGTTATTTTTTGTAAATATTTATTGTTGGAACAGCAAATAAATCTATTCTATTCTAAAAATGACTGGATGTGGAAGGCTGAAAATCTGGTGTAGAGGCGAAGAAGGCTTATGATATCTGACAGTGGATGTCCACAGGCTGATGATGATTATTTTTCCAGAAAAGTCACATAATGAACCAACTTTGAGACACAAAAGGCATATTCGCAATAAAGAAATTTGAATTGAATTGAAAGGCCATAAATAAAACAATCTGCCAAATACTAACAAGGCGTATCCATCAGGTATCCGTGCGGCATCCATTGCGGTGGAGAGCGCGAACTGGCGGCTGATCAGCACCACCCTCGGTACTCGGAAGTAGTGAGGGGTTCCGTTCTTTACTGGAACCAAACTTGTGGTCAGTTATCAAAGTTGACATCTCCTGTTGGTATTCTACAATTAATATGCTTTCGAGAGTTTACTCGAGTCAATTTTACATTATTGTCAACAAATAGACGTCAACTGCTGGACATAGTAGCCTCTTGTACTTCCACACGCCAAGGTCTTGCGCCGCTGTCATCCAGCGGCTCTTTGCAATGCGTTTGATGTGGTCTGTCCACCTAGTAGGGGCTCGTCCAACGCTGCGCTTTCCGTTGGGAAGTCGTCATTTTAGAACCCCCACGTCTACCGTGTTTCCGAACTATGTGCCCTGCCCATTGCCACTTCAGTTCGCCACCCGTTAAGCTATTTCGGTTACTCTGGTCCTCCTACGAATCTCCTCATTTCTGATTCGATCACCTGGAGAATCTCCAAGCATAGCTGTCTCCATCACCCGCTAAGAGACTCTGAGCTATTTAATGAGGTTATAATAGATTTTATAGCCTCATTCATATCTATATAGATTTTCGTATAGTAAAGAACTATCTATAATAAAATCTTCATAAAAGTCTTCATACTCATACTTATAGATTCTTCATAGTTCAGTACCCTTATTATAAATGCGATAGTGTGTTTGTTTGTTGGTGTGTCCTTCAATTACGTCGCAACTGAGCAACGGATTGACGCGTTTTTTCCCTGGGTATAGTTAAAGACTTGGAGAGTAACATAGGCTACTTTTTATTCCAGAAAATCGATGACTTCCCACGGGATTTTTAAAAACCTAAATCCACGCGAATGAAGTCGTGAGCATCAGCTAGTAGTACCCAAAGAAATGTAGCTGTTCTTGTTAAAGGAGTTAATATTTACCGTGTATATACTGCAGAGCGCCGAGCCATGTGAACTGCAGTTCACTGAGAGGTCCTTCCTCAGGGTCAAACTCCGGGTCATCGTGGCAGTCGAACAACTGACACAATATTGATGGCACTGTGCAAACAATCATTTAGGAACACTATAAGTTTAGTCAGTATAGTTTTATTTATTTATTTCAGCTGATGCCCACGACTTCGTCCGCGTGGATTTACATTTTTAAAAATCCCGTGAGAACTCTTTAATCTTCCGGGATAAAAAGTAGCCTATATCACTCTCCAGGTCTTTAACTATATTTATACAAAAAATCACGTCAATCTGTTGCTCCGTTGCGCCGTGATTGAAGGACAAACAAACAAACCAAAAAAATTACAGTATTGGTAGTGATAGCTCGGCTTCACCTACACAGGCAGGCGTATACGTAAAATCACTAATTAAGTGCCTAGCTGAAGAAAATAAGTTTTTTTCCTCATCCTGTAAAATTGTTGAAATTGAGATAGTATATCGTCAGTTCACAGTCGATTTGTTTTGAAGGTAAGTACCCGTATACACTAACAGACTAATTAACCACTAATTAGCTCTCACCGAGCAGCAGCATGCACACAGGTCGCCACATTTGTGTCTCCAGCAATTACTGCACTTCGAGGAACCCTCACAGATTTGTTTGTCAAAGGCATTTCCCGCCTAAGGCCCAGCACACACTGAGCTGATTTGTCTCGAAGGCAAGGACAATATGCTAACACTTCGAGGAATCCTTGACGGTTTTGTTTTGTCGATATTTCGACAAAATTGCACGGGTCGTGGTCACGACGGGACTGCAGTGCTGCGAGAGATGAAGTTCGAGTTGTTATGGGCAATAGCGAACTACCTACTAGCGTCGTGTCTTCAAGATCCCTATGCCTAAAATTAAAACTTGTTTTGCTAGACGTTTCAGTCCATATGTGGAATCATTTATTTATAACAAAGTAGTAAGCATATGTGACATCAAGCATTGTTCCATTAAGCAAGCCAAATATAAAATTGCATCATGGCTCGCTTCCTTAAGCTACGATGAAACTGAAAAAGTTTTCTTGCATTTAACATAAGGGCACTTTGTCATTACTATTAATTAGATAATAATCTGTACTTAAAACAATAATGTATATAATTAATCTTAACATAGCTTGTACTGTAACCTTATTTTTAATCTTAGATAAATACCTACCTTAGTTAAGTGAACGTAGACTAGTAAACCGAGCGTCAGTTTACCGGTTAATTGTTTATTGTTAATTCTATTAGGTACCCACGACACAGGACTACCTAGTGTGGGTACCATAACACAATGTTATAATTGATTGATCTGTGGTAAATAAATATTTATTCATTTTTTCACCCTCTTTCTTGTTTTTTTCGCTGGAACTTCACGAGCTGTCTATCAAACCATCAAATTAATCGTGGTAGGAATGTATGTATGTATATTCTTAACTAACTACTTCTAACATAAATGACAGGTTACAAAAAGAAATCTTAAAAAGTAGATACAAAAAGACGGTCTTATCGCTAAATAGCGATAGGTATGTAGCCGTTATCTACATAAAAATATTACAAGCAACTTTCACCCAAGCTCCTATTGCTAGATCCTAAAGTACTTACAACTTATCGATCTACCACTATGTTAGCCGTATTATATAGCTAACATAGATGTCGATCGATAAGTATGGCCCGTATATTGTTGTCCCACTATTATCGCAGAGATATATGACAGTGAAATGCTACTATGTTCTCGGGATCATAGATTAAACATTGTACCAGTGCATATAATATTCGATAATTTACTGTTAAGTATGCATAAATCTCTATTTACTCTCAACATTCTAAGTGAATTGTCTTGTAGTTAGGTTAGTTAGCTAATATATTATGTGTAAGTAAATGTATATTTATTATTTACTTGTATAATGTCTTACTTTCTAGCCATAATAACATAACAATTATTTTAGTAATTCTGCAATAGAATCTAGTTGGCTCACGGCCGTAATCTTTAAATATATAAAAGGAAAATATGACTGACTGACTGAGTGACTGATCTATCAACGCACAGCTCAAACTACTGGATCGGGCTGAAGTTTGGCATGCAGATAGCTATTGTGACGTAGGGATCTGCTAAGAAAGGATTTTTGAAAACTCAACCCCTACGGGGGTGAAATAGGGGTTTGAAATTTGTGTAGTCCACGCGGACGAAGTCACGACCATAAGCTATTTAATAATATAACAAAAAAAAATTGAATGTAACAAAGCTTTCTCGAAGCTTTTCCAACGCTTTGTCGATGGAAAAAGCCTCAAGAAAAGCGTGAGACGTCAGACAGCGTTGCCGCTCTGATTGTACTAAGACTGCAATTTAGGTAGATACGTCAAATTGGCAAATTCGAATAAATTCTTTTTAATTTAACCATTATAGTCTGTAGACAGACTTATAAACCACTTATAAACAGAGTAATCGTTTGTTTGGAATTCGAATTCCAAAGAAGCAATTAGGTATTTTTCGTGTAAATAAAAAAGGATTGCTGTTTTTAGTTTTTTTTTCATTATCATCGTGATCTACCCATTCGCCGGCTCAGTAATGCGCTATGGCTTATGGCCGTAATTAATGGAGTGATGAGTAGATTATGGCGACGGTGATGGTACCTCAAAATGGTTAGCGCCTACTGAGATAATGTGTCTCTCTCATTTGTTTGGGATTACGTAACAGAGTTCAGGTGGCGCAAGGTGGTGGTGGTTGATGATGATGGCGTAACAGAGAGAGCGCTATACTAATCACTAACTTGTTTCCGCGATAGGGATAGACGCAGAATTTGGTCGATAACGCTAGGACAGATCTTGCAATTTGCAACACATCATCATCATGATCATCAACCGATAGACGTCCAATGCTGGACATAGGTCTCTTGTAGGGACTTCCACACGCCACGGTCTTGCGCCGCCTGAATCCAGCGGCTCCCTGCGACTCGTCTGATGTCGTCCGTCCACCTAGTGGGGGGTCTTCCAACACCTTGGGACCTCAACGTCTATCGGTTTTACGAACTATGTGCCCTGCCCATTGCCACTTCAGCTTCGCAACCCGTAGAGCTATGTCGGTTACTCTCCTACGGATCTCCTCATTACGTAGAGAAACTCCAAGCATAGCTTTCTCCAACTCGGTTGGGCAGCGTTCAGGATTTGCAACACATTAGCACTAAAAGGTTGGGCCATAAAGGGCTAGGCTAGAATGCTAGTCCCGTTACAATCGCAGGCTGACACAATAGGCGCAAGACAAACGAGCGGATGTGGGCAATTCACCATACTTGTCAATGCGACGCGCGCGCATGCAGATTGCTATGCCGCGATCACTAATATGTCCTTGTTGTAGATCTACGAACATTCTGATGCGATACCTTATAAGTCCCGCAAATTGCTATTGCGCTGGAACCATGTCTCCTTAACATCGAAATGACGTCATTTTGACCTCAGCCGAAATAAAAATATACCATCAGCTCGAAACTTCAGTCTAGTGCTGACGTCACTAAAATGGCGGCCACGCGCATTAGAAATTTGCGGGACTTATATACATCAGCAGTTGAATAAATTAAAAGTAAAACTGACAGTATTGGCCTTGTCTACAAGTTCAAAGCCGCTCAGCGTGCTGTAGAACGGGCTATGTTGGGTGTCTCTTTGAGAGACAAAATCCGTCGGAGAACCAAACCGACATAGCTCAACGCATTAGCCAGCTGAAGTGCCAGTCGGCACATGGATTTTTGGAAATTCAACCCCCACCTCGATTTTCTAAATTCCCAACGAAGCCGGGCCGGGTCAGCTAGTATCTACATATTTCAGCTTGAATTTATTTTATGATCTAATGCGTATTTAAAAGGATATAAACATCTTTCAGAGGCCACTCTAAAATAAATGCCTGCTCTATTTAATTTGTACTTCTATAAAGTTTGCTCTGGCGCCGAGCTAAGTATTTTGATAGGACTGGTGTTGCACGTGAAATATTGTCTATCATTCCGCATAGGCCCTTTATGTGGATTTGTCTTCAGTTTGAAAATGGTTTGAAACTGATGTTCATGTCCATGATCTATTTGATATACTGTTTAGGAGTGTTCGTATTGGTCCGGCGGGTCACAACAAATTTGGTAACCATCACCGATATGGATTTTGTTGGGTTCAGACAGTGGCGGATTTGCCCTAAGGCCCAGTAGGCCCGGGCCTAGGGCGGCTAAGTAGATATTAGAGGCGGCCAATCATGACATAAAGCACTTTTTTTAGTAACAAAAAAAATAGCGCCTGCTGCGCTCGCGCTCCTATTTATTTGGATTGTATTTTACAGACAAATCAAATGGTAAATTTTTAATCCAACCCCCCCCCCCCCCCCCCCCCGTCAACTCATGGCTAAGTGTTGAGAAGGGGCGGCTGGTACTTACGAAATCCTGGGGCCTAGGGCGGCCAAGACTGCAAATCCGCCACTGTTCAGAGGATAGAGGGCAACTCTCTGAAGCTAAATATGCCACTCTGCCGGCGCTGAGTAGTTGTCATAAGTATTTATGGCGCCTGAAAGAGGTCTTATCGTTACCTTTTTGGTATTCACTAATAATATTCACTCTCGACTTGAAGGTATTAATAAAATTAAATGTAAACATACAAACATTCAGACTCGAATGCATATTATTATGGATCACAGATCATACATAAAACAAGACGTCTTGATAGTTCGAAGGCAGTTAGTAATTTCCTGCGGTGTGCAAGAATGCCTATTATACTGCGATATGGGTTAGTAACGTTATAAGTCCCTCAAATCGCTAATGCGCGTGGCCGCCATTTCAGTGACGTCAGCACTAGACTAAAGTTTCTAGCTGATAGTATATTTTTGTGTTTCGGCTGACGTCAAAATTAGGTCATTTTGAAGTTAATGAGACATGGTTCCAGCGCAATAGCAATTTGTGGGACCTATAGATTTCAATATGACAATAATATACCTGAGTAATTCTTATTTTAATCTTCCAAAAAATATTTATGGGGCCAGGATAATAATATTGTAGGTGGCTTTCTGAAACAAGTGGAAGGATTTGAATGCTATTTTGTCATATTTATAGTTAACTAGCTTATGCTCGCGACTTCGTCCGCGTGGACTACATAAGTTTCAAACCCCTATTTCACCCCCTTAGGAGTTGAATTTTCAAAAATCCTTTCTTAGCGGACGCCTACGTCATAATAGCTATCTGCATTCCAAATTTCAGCTCAACCCGTCCAGTAGTTTGAGCTGTGCGTTGATAGATCAGTCAGTCAGTCAGTCAGTCAGTCAGTCAGTCAGTCAGTCAGTCACCTTTTCCTTTTATATATTTAAGAAGAAGACTAGATGATGCCCGCGATTTCGTATGCGCGTGGATTTAGGTTTTTCAAAAATCCCGCGGGAACTCTTTAATTTTCAGGGATAAACGGGACCCTTTTTACCCTAAATTCATGGTTTTCAGATTTTTTCCCTTAATTCTGCTATAAGACCTACTTACCTGCCAAACTTCTTGATTCTAAGTCAACGGGAAGTATCCTATAGGTTTCTTGACAGACCGACAGACAGACGGACAACAAAGTGATCCTATAAGAGTTCCGTTTTTCCTTTTGAGGTACGGAACCCTAAAAAAGTGTTCCGTACCATTATCATTCCAAAACTGTTCATCGAGGTTTTTTTTTTATTTATTCAGATACAAGTTAGCCCTTGTCTGCAATCTCACCTGGTGGTAAGTCATGATGCAGTCTAAGATGATAGCGGGCTAACCTGGAAGGGGTATGGCAGTTTTTATTAAACCCATACCCCAAAGGTTTCCCAAGGATTTCTGATCCTAGGTGAATCCACTTAGTATACACGTTAGTATTACGTGATTTTTTTATTGCTATAGGGGATCTATCGCTATTCGCTGGTATTCAGATCAATCACATATCATCAACATATAATTTACATACATCGTACATATGTACATGCATAGTGCATTTTTCAGGCATATAAAGAAGCGTATTTTAATAAAAAACTAGTTTTAGTTCGGAAGATGTTTAGTGCTGTGTTTTTAGTTTTATGTTTAGGAACATTTCCTATTTACGGTAAATAATGAGTCAATAATATTTTTTCGCTAACTATGGGCCTCATAAGAAAGCTCAGAGTCACTCAGCGGGCGATGGAGAGAGCTATGTGCGGAGTTTCTCTACGTGATCAAATCGGAAATGAGAAGATCCGTAGGAGAACTAGAGTAACCGACATAGCTCAACGGGTTGCGAAGCTGAAGTGGCAATGGGCAGGGCACATAGTTCGTAAAACCGATAGACATTGGGGTCCCAAGGTGCTAGAATGGCGACCTCGCACCGGAAAACGCAGTGTTGGAACTCGAAGACCCCCCACTAGGAGGACGGACGACATCCGCTGCTGGATTCAGACGGCGCAAGACCGTGGCGTGTGGTAGTCCCTACAAAAGCCCTATGTCCAGCAGTGGACGTATATCGGTTGACGATGACGATGATGATGATGAGAATTAAGCTTGTGGTTCCTTGGACTTCCGCAAAGTATACCTACCTAACACTGTGTCTATCCGAAATAGGAATTTGGGAGTTACAGATCACTCATCACAAATAACAACTGCAATTACCTACTGTCATCTAGTGTATTATATTTTATAGTTTATTGACGTCATACTAGGCATGTGAAGTAGTTGAGTAAAAGATTAGTACAATAATTTCGACTAATTGTAATAAGTCAGGATGGCCGAGCGGTCTAAGGCGCTGCGTTCAGGTCGCAGTCCACTTCTGTGGGCGTGGGTTCGAATCCCACTTCTGACAAACAACTTTTGTCTTGATTTTTGGTTTTATTATTTTTAAAAGGTACATTTTATTAAAAATAATTTTATTTAAAATAAAATGTACCTTTTTCCTATAATACTGCTTTTGTTTTGAAAGCATTTGAAAAAGTTGAAATTGATCCGGCAAAATGCCGCATTATAATCCCAAGAAAACCTCTAACATTAAAGAAACAAATCATGACCCTCAGAAATTAGGAATAAACTGCAGAAAGAGATTGTTACTGTACAGAACTTCTATATAAAACCGATCTTATTACTCTTTACATTTTTCAAATTCCTGATAGAATTATTTTTAAAAATAATAAATACTTAGGTATATAGATACTTGTTACGGATACAGCTATCCTTACCTATCTATATAGAACCCAGGCATAGCCGGGGGAGCTAACATGTCGTCTAGCAGCCCAGCTACGTGTGGAAATATGCCATCTCATCACGTTCCGGCACATAGAGTCATCAAGGTCTGCAGCCAGCTCTGTACGTGATCTCTGGTGCTAACCGACCACAGAACGGTAGAGGGGAAATCGATATAAAATCGATAGAGTTAGTTTTAAGGTAGCATTAATCTAGCATAAGTAGTATTTGTAATTTAGATAAGATATAGTTAAGTAAAGGCCTTCGTGTCCCAACGTCGACACGAATGTCCTAATAAAATCATTTTCGTAACCAAAAAGGACTTCTGCCTTCAACCCCCGCTCCAGGTAGCCGCCCTTACGTAACTTACTAAATTACTATTTACCTACAATTTTGTTTATGTTTTTTATGTGTGTGTTTATAATAATTTTTTTTAGTTTTTCGCCCTAATTTCTATTGGCATGGACTAATTAAACCAAGATTATTTTTATAGAGACGCATCGAACTTCCAGTTTACGAGAGTTTAGCTAGGTATAGTCCGCGACAGGTCGAGATGGCAATCAGGGTATGAGGCGGGGCGACATCCCCCTATACGGCCCCTCGTAGCTTTAGTTTTAAGTTTGCGTTATAATTATCACCACTATATCTTACAAATCTAACACTATACCAGACAATCAATAAGAGTTATTTATTACCTATTTTGAATAAATCATTTGATTTTGACTTTGACTTTGACTTTGACTTTGACTTTGACTATACCCACACGTCACCCACGCTCGCCCGCACCGGGTTAGCGCGGGGGCTGTATGGGTGTGCGGGGTGTTCCCTCCCCGATTGCAATCTCGACCTGTCACGTACATACATTTCCGCAGGTAGCTCTAAAGCAGCCCAATTTTTCCTTTTACTTTACCATAGCCTAATATTTGACATTCTATTATTTGACATTTTATTATTTTCTGGTGGGAGGTTTTGGCCGTGGCTAGTTACCACCTAACCGGCAAAGCCGTCCCGCCAAGCAATTAGGCGTTCCGGTACGATGCCGCGTAGAAACCAATGGGCCATAGGTTTATTAAAAACTACCATACCCCTTCCAGGTTAGCCCGCACCTGACTTATCTTAGACTGCAGCGTCACTTACCACCAGGTGAGATTGCAGTCAAGGGCCTAAATCTGAATAAAAATTAAATGAAAAAACAATCGTCGATTCAGGATCAAACCGAGAATTCCCACACCCTAGTTCACTCTTATCAGACCCAATTAGGTATAATGATTGAATTTTTATTTTCAGTGACATCCCGATACTACCGCCCAATCCCAGATGATGGGCGAGTGGACTGGGAGAAGATAGTGGGGGGCACGAAGGCCGCCAATGGCTCAGCGCCGTACCAGGTGTCGCTGCGAGTGTATGGGTACCGGCACTTCTGCGGCGCCTCCATCATCACGCCGAGAGTGATCCTCACCGCCGCGCACTGTGTTGACGGGTAACATTACTGCTACTGGACTGGGAGAAAATAGTGGGGGGGGGGGGGGGGGGGAATAGTGGGGGGCACGAAGACCGCCAACGGCTCACGGCATCCCGCTAAGAGTGATCCTCACGGCCGCGCACTGTGACTGGGGGAAAATAGTGGGAGGGGACTAAGGCTGCCAATGGCTTAGTACCGTCTTCTCGACTGAGGGAGGATAGTGGGGGGATAGGGGGTGTGCACAGATTAGTATCTAAGGGGGTTTGTTTGGGGGATAGAGGGGTGGAGGGGCAGATGGGAATTACTTAAATTATCACGCAAATATTCTTATACTTACTTATGGTTTTCGAAGAAATAGGACGGTATAGAAAAAATTGGCGCTTGCTGCGCTCGGGAACTTTTAAACTGTTCTGCAATTCTTGCAAAAAATCGATGTTTTGTATATATGATATTAAATATATTCTAATCTGTTAACTTTAATTTCCAGAATAAATTTCAAATACTACAAAGCTATAGTCGGCACCAACCAGCTGGCATTAGGCGGCAAAGGGTACAGCATTCGCAAAGTGGTTCGCCACGAGAAGTACGACCCCGAACTCATCATTAACGACATAGCGGTCATCTTTACTGAGAAGGAGATCCAATTCAATTCCGTCGTTGACGCGATAGAGCTGAATGATGAGCCCATAGCGCCGGGGGAGAATCTGCTCCTTACTGGATGGGGGACCACTTCGGTAAGATATACTGTTTACTAATAAAACGCTCATAATAAACGACATAGCGATCATCTTCATTGAGAAGGAGATTAAATTCAATTCCGTGGTTGATGCGATAGAGCTGAATGATGAGCCCATAGCGCCGGGGGAGAATCTGCTCCTTACTGGATGGGGGACCACTTCGGTAAGATAATACTATTTACTAATAACACGCTCATAATAAACGACATAGCGATCATCTTCATTGAGAAGGAGATTAAATTCAATTCCGTGGTTGATGCGATATAGCTGAATGATGAGCCCATAGCGCCGGGGGAGAATCTGCTCCTTACTGGATGGGGGACCACTTCGGTAAGATAATACTATTTACTAATAACACGCTTATAATGAACAACATAGCGATCATCTTCACTGAGAATGAAATCCAATTCAACTCCGTCGTTGACGCGATAGAGCTGAATGATGAGCCCATAGCGCCGGGGGAGAATCTGTTCATTACTAGATGGGGGACCACTTCAGTACGATATGGCACTCACTAAGTATAACTAAACTGTGTAAACTTGTCGGTAAATGAGTTATAATATAGAAAGTATGAGAATATAGAAAATAGTTTCATATTTGTGCCTTTTGGGGTGGAGACCATGAGTTCGTGGGGCGAGGAATAGAATAGAATATAATAGAATGTTTTTTTATTCATGTAAACTTTTTACAAGTACTTATGAATAGTCAGGTAGTTTTAATTTACCACTGGTTCGGATGATGCTGAGGATGCTAGATCCTTTTTTAAGGACCTGTCATTCCGTCTCGCGGAATCCACGGGGGAACGGAGGGCTGGCAGTTACCTCGGTCAGCATATTATTAGTCTGGCCATTCAACGAGGTAACGCTGCCAGCATTCTGGGCACCCCGCCTCGTTGCGGTGGTTTAGACTTTAGATGATAATTTGTAATTTTAATAACTAATTGTTATATGCTTGTATTCCACAAATAAATAATTATAATTGACTAATTTATCTTTACACTTTGATGAATGATGTCGCAAAAAATTATAATAATTGTCCCACATCACAGATTGGTGCGAATAGAAAGAATCGTCCTACATACCAGATATACCTAGTTACATGGAGGAAATAATCTGGGTTAACTTTGTTCGCAGTACCCAGGCCTAGCTCCCAACGACCTGATGCAGCTGGAACTGAAAGCGGTATCCTATGAGGAGTGCAAGGTCATGCACAAGGACACCAACCCCGTATACGAGACACAGATCTGCGCTCTCAGCAAAACTGGCAAAGGCGCTTGTCATGTGAGTATACCACTATTTGATCTAGCTCGCAGCGATCTGATGCAGCTGGAACTGTAGTCGAAGTTTCTCCACCGATTAAAAAAAATTACTCAAATCGGTTCAGAAATCTCGGAGATATCGGTGTATATAGGTAGAAAAACACAACTTATATTTTGAAAGTCGGCCAAAAAAGTTGCCTATGATTAATCCTTGATTAATCTACTTGTCTGTGAAAGTCCCGTCAAAATAGGTTCAGCCGTTCCGAAGATTTGCCCGTTCAAACAAACAGACAGACAAAATTTTTAAAAACGTGTGATTCAATTATGGTAGGTAGGTACAGTTCAAATAACTATGAGCTTAATTTGAGGTAGTTATTTCGAAATTACAGACAGACACTTATTTATTAGTATAGATATAGATAGTATAGATATAGATAGACTAATTGAAAGCTTCCTATGAAAGAAGAATATTTTAATATCACTTAATGAAGCGGCAATGTAGAACCAACCAACGTCAAATGGGCTCAGTGGCTAAGACACTTGAGTGAGCGTTCAGCGAATCACCCGCTAGGTTCTTTATTCTCTGTATCGTCCTCAGGGCGACTCCGGAGGTCCCCTGGTGAGGGAGGGACGACAAGCGGGCATCGTGTCCTGGGGACTGCCCTGTGCTAAGGGCAAGCCAGATGTTTATACAAAGGTAAGTACGAGCATACGTTTTTATAACATGTTTCCGAAAGAATTCGTAGATTTGCCATTGCATAGATTTAAACACAACATTTGCTTACTCGCGGATACTATACAGTTGACGAATTTCTAAATGACAAGGTTGCACGCCAGGTTGCAAAATGAGCCAGCTCTTCTGTCATCAGATGAGGCTATTAATCGCGACGAAATATCTCGTGGTTTTTTTGCACTACTCCATGGCCCCAGGGTCTCCACGATAAACGGAACAAAAATGTAGCTAACTCTCGATAAGAGAGGCATACTTGCGCCGCTTGCCGTTTTCAGCCATTTCTGCTGCGGCTCCCGGTCTTGATGCTGTCTCCCTGATATGACACGGGGCCAATGTGTCAACGCACGTTACAAAGTCTACAAAATTCCTAGCTGGTTCCTCTGGGTAGGATGAACGTTTCGAACGAACGAAAAGTTTCGATTAATTTGGACTTCCAAAAAGCTTATTAGAGTTTTTATTCTACCTATTCTAAAAACTTAGGTTCGTACGAAAAGCTATTGGTTTTCTATCATTTATTTTTTCAGGTGGAGTCTTACATGGATTGGATAGAAACAACCCTTCGCGACGACGATCAGGACCACGTTCATTTTATACATCACAAACGAAAAAACAAAACTTTAGTTAATTAGTTTTTAGTAGGTAGGTATATGCAAAAACTGAAACACGTGTCGAATATTTTTACATAAAGAATAAATATACAAAATTTCAAAAATATATAATGAAAACCTACGAAGTTATAAGCTTTTTGTGTTGAATCGTTGTCTCGCAAAAACATGGTCACCCCAATCAAGCGACTGTGAGCGAACGGGACGGCTAACGGCGATATAGCGCGCTCCTGCTTGCGCGGCTCGGATCAGCTGGTGCATGCGGTCATTCAACTAGGTGTCCAAACTTTCAGGATTTTAAAGTATTATTTGGTCAAAATATAATCGAATGAAAAATGATTGCAATCGATTCTGTTACTGATTCTGAACAAACTACTTTCAGGTTTTGCGTATACTAAAACTAACGTTGTATAGCAAGATAATTTTAGTGATATTGGTAGGGGGTTAAAATATATATTTTAATAATTTGTATATTATGCTATAAGTCAGTATATTAAATATATGTAAAATGTAAATTATGACGATTAAAAATAAGTAGGTCGGACCTACTCTAAACTCAAAATATAGTTAAGAGAAAGAAAACAGAATCAGCGCCTATATTAGAGTTAAAACGATACAGATTCAGGGAGGTACCTATGTCAAACAATATAGACCTGTCTTGTATTAGCAAAGTTCGCGCTAGAGATCTTGAGATCCTAAGTGTATAAGTTATTTTTAAAAAAATAAAAAAATATACACACAGTTTCATAGAAAAATATTTATTGTCACTCACACTCCCATATTACTAATATCACAGAGTTCAGTCGTGTATTCACTCATGTATCCAGCAGTGGCGTGCAGCTCATAGAGGCATAAACGCACTGCTTACCCTCATTGTAATAAATCAATGCTTATTTTTCATTATAACCGGCCGTAAAATAAGTTCATACCTAAATGCATACCCTGGCTTGAACTCCTGTGCACGCCACTGGTATCCAGTATATACATACTTAGTAATTCTAATTTGTAATTAATAAGTAATAAAGCTAACTTACATAGTACAATTTTCAGCCTTAACCTTATTACTGGAACATTGGTATGATTTTTATCAAAATATTACCTATCTAGTATCAATAAATATAAAAATATAATTTTCCACACAACTGCGATGATAATAGTGTTGTGTGCTCGCTTAGAAAGAAAAGAAAAGAAAAATACATTCTCAGCTTTAATAAGTACCTTTATACAAAGTATTTTGACTCGAAAAAGGTTTGTTGAGTAGGTAGGTATGAAAAATGTTAGGTAACCAAAAACAACCACAAAACTTTTTAACCTTAGAATCACTTTTAACCTTTTCCTATAAGTATACGTATCACTGCATGCAACAACACCTAACTACGTAAATACATGCAATTTCAATAAGAGACGATTTCAAAAACTTTCAAAGCATGGCAAGAATTGCAATTTGGAAGGTGGGATTAACATATCAATAATCTTACACAAAAATAAGGAATTCTTTTCTGCGGAAAAATTCGGGATTCTTCCCTCCGGGAAAAATCCACTTAGGGCTAATTTTTTTAACTCTTTTAAATACTTAAGTAAACATTTTTTCACAATAATTACTCCTTACGAAAAACATTCTCCTAATTCACATCATTTCTAATATATAAACGGAAACAATAAAAATAACTACCCTCAACCTAATCCAAACATAATCAAAGAATTCCTGAACATTTTCATATGAAATGTATTCAGAAACATCTAGAATTAGACTTTCCTTATTACTATCGTTATTTTCAAAATCTTTGGAGTAATCTCTGCCAATAATACCAAACGTGAGAATATTCTCAGTGTTGTATATTTTAGTAGTGACATGTTTGTAATCTTTATTCTCAATAGTAAATGTGAGGTTTTCCTTGTTAAATACAGTTTGACTAGTGGTTGAAATAGTGGGGAACTGGGCTGTGTTTTCTTTGGAGAAGTTTGCGTCGATGGATATTTCGTTGAATTTGATGTTTGTGGTGTTGTTTTCGGATCTGTGGACAAAGGTTTACTTTACCTGTCACATGTACTTATAGAAAGCATAAACAACCGCACTTGACCAGTGTAGTGGACTATGGCTTACACTCTTCTCTATTTGAGAGGAGACCCGTTGTGGGCCGGTGATGGGCAGAGATGGCGATAGTGACCTCTTTGGTGCGTTTTCAACTTGGACTTCATTAATAGTACTGTCAGATGGGAATAACTAGGTATTCATGCATTCATCATCATCATCATCTACCGATAGACCAATAGTCCACTGCTGGACATAGGTCTCTTGTAGGGACTTCCAATCGCCACGGTCTTGCGCCGCCTGCATCCCTCTCTGCGACTCGTCTGATGTCGTCCGTCCACTGAGTCTTCCGGTGCGAGGTCGCCATTCCAGCACCTTGGGACCCCAACGTCTATCGGTTGTACGAACTATGTGCCCTGCCCATTGCCACTTCAGCTTCGCAACCCGTTGAGCTATGTCGGTTACTCTGGTTCTTCTCGGTAGGAACGGCATTCCGAACCAGTGGTAAATTAAAACTACCTGACTATTCATAAGCACTTTTAAAAAGTTTACATGAATAAAAAAACATTCTATTCTATTCTATTCTATTCTATTCTACGGATCTGATTTGATCACGTAGAGAAACTCCAAGCGTAGCTCTCTCCATCGCCCGCTGAGTGACTCTGAGCTTTCTTATCACGCATTGTAGCTAGTTAACTAACCAAAACAGAAACTTACGCAATAAAGCACGCGCGCTTGTCCAACCCTGCGCACGCCACTATTGAGCAAGTCTGCACTCCAATATTGCTGGAACCAGTTTGGTGGATGCCCTCAAAGGCGACGAGACTGTAGGTGACATCTTGTGGGTTTGAACCTGTGGGAGAAAAGGAGGCATTATAAAACTTTTGGTTAGACATTTATGTTTTTAGGGTTCCGTATCTCAAAAGGAAAAACGGAACCCTTATAGGATCACTTTGTTGTCTGTCTGTCTGTCTGTCGGTCTGTCAAGAAACCTACAGGGTACTTCCCGTTGACCTAGAATCATGAAATTTGGTAGGTAGGTGGGTCTTGTAGCTGGCTTAAGGGGAAAAATCTGAAAACCGTTAATTTGTGGTTACATCACACAAAAAAAATTAAATTGTGGTCATAAACTAATAATGAGTATTTTCAATTTTCGAAGTAAGATAACTATATCAAGTGGGGTATCATATGAAAGGGCTTCACCTGTGCATTCTAAAACAGATTTTTATTTATTTTTATGTATCATAGTTTTTGAATTATCCTGCAAAATGTCGAAAAAATACGACTGTAGGACGGAACCCTCATTGCGCGAGCCTGACTCGCACTTGGCCGGTTTTGTTAATTCTGATACAAGTAATGAAGCAGTCTAAGATGGAAGCGGGCTAACTTGGAAGGCGTATGGCAGTATTTATTAAACCCATGCTCTTTTGGTTTCTACGCGGCATGGTACCGAAACGCTAAATCACTTGGCGGCACGGCTTTGCTGGTAGGCTTTGGTTTCTACGCGGCATGGTACCGAAACGCTAAATCACTTGGCGGCACGGCTTTGCTGGTAGGCTTTGGTTTCTACGCGGCATGGTACCGAAACGCTAAATCACTTGGCGGCACGGCTTTGCTGGTAGGCTTTGGTTTCTACGCGGCATGGTACCGAAACGCTAAATCACTTGGCGGCACGGCTTTGCTGGTAGGCTTTGGTTTCTACGCGGCATGGTACCGAAACGCTAAATCACTTGGCGGCACGGCTTTGCTGGTAGGCTTTGGTTTCTACGCGGCATGGTACCGAAACGCTAAATCACTTGGCGGCACGGCTTTGCTGGTAGGCTTTGGTTTCTACGCGGCATGGTACCGAAACGCTAAATCACTTGGCGGCACGGCTTTGCTGGTAGGCTTTGGTTTCTACGCGGCATGGTACCGAAACGCTAAATCACTTGGCGGCACGGCTTTGCTGGTAGGCTTTGGTTTCTACGCGGCATGGTACCGAAACGCTAAATCACTTGGCGGCACGGCTTTGCTGGTAGGCTTTGGTTTCTACGCGGCATGGTACCGAAACGCTAAATCACTTGGCGGCACGGCTTTGCTGGTAGGCTTTGGTTTCTACGCGGCATGGTACCGGAACGCTAAATCACTTGGCGGCTTTGCTGGTAGGGTGGTAACTATTAGCCACGGCTGAAGCCTCCCACCATACCAGACCAGAAATTTAGAAATTATACAATTCCAAACCCCTGCCAGGAAATCGAACCCAGGACCTCCCACTAATAAGAGCACAGTGCTAACACTGCGCCACTTACCAATAACACTGGTCTTCACGTAGAACTGACAGCAGAACGTGCCGTGGCACACAGAGTCGCTGATTCCCCGCGCGCTGGCTTCCACGTTCAGAGGCCGGCTCGCGTACTGACTGAGCTCGTCACTTGGGAACGAGGCGGGGGGAGTGGCGATAAGGGTGGGTTCACCTGAAACAGTTGAAGTTTCTTGTTGAAATTTCAACAGAGTGTGTATGTCTATTGCCGCTTTAACAACAAATTATAAAAAGTAAAAACCAAGATGGCGAATTTCAAAATGGCCGCCATGCAATTTTTTTGTTTTACAGACTAGCGCTTGGCTGCAATCAGACCTGCGAGTGCGCTTGCCTAGAATAAAAAAAATCTTATTTAGTTTTTTTTTTATATTTAGATACAAGTTAGCCCTTGACTGCAATCTCACCTGGTGGTAAGTGTCGTACGATACAGTCTAAGATGGAAGCGGGCTAATCTAGAAGGGGTATGGCAGTTTTTAATAAACCCATGCCCCTTTGGTTTCTACATTTTTATAAGTTTTACATTTTGTAAGATGCGAATGTACGAAACCCTTCGTGTGCTAGTTCGACTCGCACTTGACCGGTTCCATTACTAAAATCCTTCTTTTATTGCAAAGTAGCACAAAACTGTATAGGTCACGCAAATTGCTAATGCGCGTGGCCGCCATTTTAGTGACGTCAGCACTAGACTGAAGTTTCGAGCTGACACGAACAAACACACTTTCGCATTTATAATAGGGGAAGTGATTCAATTAAACTTTACAAGTACCTACCTACCTACTTTTGAATCGTCAAATGCAAAACACAAAATATATTTCTACCTATGTCCATTGTAGATTTTGAAACCATCCAACCGATGTGCCCCAAACCAGTTTCATTAGGAATAGGAAGTCAACGATGTGCCCCAAACTAGTTTAATTAGGAAGGCAATAATGCGAAGATGATATTGAACCTCTAAAACAATGGACATGCGGGTATCCGCTAATAATTTAATTCAATTTATTTATTAAATCGGACAACAATTGATCCATTATGTGTTAGTAACAATAAATACTTAATAACTATGTTAATACTTAAACACTAAGGAGTTAGTAACAAAATACTTAATCACTATGTTAGTACTTAATAACTAAAAGGGATTTAGTCCTCTGCACGAGTTTCCCCATCAGAGGACTATCCATTTTGTCCGCTATCATGCGCAGGATCCCGTTGCTGCTTCCTCGGACTCTGGACAACAGTGATGCTGTTTTCTTGCGCCAGATGGCATCGAAGCCATCTGTCCGCGCCTCAGCAAACATACCTGATGCACTACAGAACCGAGGTTGCCGCAACAAAATCCTGAACGCATTATTATATTGGACTCGCAGCGCATTGTAAGCCCTTTGCGTGTACTGAAACCACAAGCTTGCCGAGTATAAGGATGTACAGTATGCCTTGAACAGCGTGACTCGAATAATCTTAGACGAATTATAATAACTTACCAATTCCATTTCTCCCGAGTGTAGCAACAATGAGAGTGGAAGTTCTGTCAGGGACATCTCGACTGCTGATGACGCCGCTCGCAGACACCACGTTGACGTTGTTAGCGAACGCCCAGGAAGACGGGAACTGCTTAGCTGAAAAAAAACCATGTAAATAACTAATGGAGAAGAAAAGGAACAATTATCAGGTCTGCACTCCTCTCTGGCTGCTGTCGGTCTTGCAGGTTTTCTTTGGGACAGATAATGGCTATACTATACTAGGGCCATTACGAACGTGCGAACTAGGTCATAAAATTATTTTTATCGGACCTCTCACTCGCGCTTACAGGCCTTATGGAACTGGAACCCGATTCTCTGGTGTTGTGTGTTAAGCAACAAAAGCCCATACTTTTTACCTGCGTCTGCCTACGCCGCGTCCGAACGGCATCCTTTTATCGATAACGGCTTCTGAGGCATTCTCACAACCCTTGATCGTAATGTAATCGATCGTAAATAATTTATCACCTCGTTCGAACGTTCGTAATGGCTCAACTATAAACTACTCGGCGTTTTAGGCAGTGGTCCGACCGCTGACGATGAACGAGAAATGAGTAGAACTAGAAACTATAAACAAGTTGGCGAACAGCGGGAAGCGAGTGTGTAGTTTCGATAGTTTTGTCGCCGGGTTATAAGCGAGTGTCAAGTGCGACGAGCGATTACTCGCGCCATTCGCCCGCGGTCGCCCAGTCCTGCTGTGCAAACCTGCGCGCGAGTTACACGCGTTCAATCGAGCGAGCATCGTTGAAGGAATATCGCAGAGCGGGTTTATTTTTGAAAGCTCGTCGCTCAGCGACAAAACTAGTAAAGCGAGTCGTCGCCGGCAGTGTGAACAGTCAGAGTCCAGAGAGCAACTTTGGATATATGCATCTCTTTCGTTTACACGGAATACATACATTTCGGCGGTTCCTCTGGTGCTGCAAATGTTCATGGGCGGCGGTAATCACTTAACATCAGGTGACCCGCCTGCTCGTTTGCTCGCTATCTCTATTAAAAAAAAACATTTATTGTGCGTTTCTTGAGAGAGAAAATCGCCGATAGTTAGTCGTTTTCTCGCCGGCGCTCGGACAGTACAGAAAACCCTGCCAAAAATTCAGCTCACCAAATAAGAAAGGTCTCCTGGACAAAACGTTGTCAGTGACAACGAAGTTCTTGATGCCGTCGATCTCCTGAGCTTTGGTCAGAACGAGGTCCTCCTCCACGATGACTCCGAACGTAAGCCCGAAGTCGGTGACGAAGCGACCCAGCCTTGATGTTGTCGTGTTGCATTTCGTGAGGCCGTTTACGGGTTTCCTGTGCCTGAAAACCAAAAATTAATAAATTACTCTATTGTATTTCGAACAAATGAATGGTATAGGTAATCAAGGTAGGTATAGGTAGGTAATCAAATCAATCAGGTTGGGGTCCCAAGGTACTGTAATAGCGACCTCGCACCGGAAGACGCAGCGTTGGAAGACCTCCCACTAGGTGGACGGACGACATCAGACGAGTCGCAGTTAAAGACGGCCCTGGATACAACTTACAAGTTAATCCTGGACTGCGATCTCACGTGGTGGTAACTGGTATGAGATGATGAAGGCTAATATGGAAGCCGGCAAACTTGGAAGTGGTATATTTCATTTAACCCGTACCGTCGTCAAAGGCCAGGTAGGTCGACTTACACTGAAATAACAGCTCCGTTTCTATCAAAGACCAGAGTGCTGGTAACTAGTTCCTCCTTGTTCTGGCAGCTTATTTTCTCATACAGTGGCGCCACCACGTACATTTGAGCATGCTTCGCCGCTGCTGAGATCGACTTCACGACCTGGACGACAAAATAGGTTCCTAATAACTTTATAGTCAGAAATCAAACTTGAGACTACTTTCTGGTGATGTTAGCATTAATTTCATCATCATCAACCGATAGACGTCCACAGCTGGACATAGATCTCTTGTAGGGAGTTCCACTCGCCACAGTCTTGCGCCGCCTGAATCTGGAGCGCCTCCCTGCGAATCGTCTGATGTCGTCCGTCCACCTAATGGGGGTCTTCCAACGCTGCGTCTTCCGGTGCGAGGTCGCCATTCCAGCACCTTGAGACCCAACGTCTATCGGTTGTACGAACTATGTGCCCTGCCCATTGCCACTTCAGCTTCGTAACCCGTTGAGCTATGTCGGTTACTCTAGTTCTCCTAAAGATCTCCTCATTTCTACCAAAATTCTACCTCATTTCTCTTTCTAACAAAAAAGATTTAAATAGTGTTGTTTAATTTTATAAATGAAACCACCAAACATTAGGTCTAAAAAATATAAGCAAATATCATCATCATCATGATCGACCCTTTGCCGGTCCATTATTGTCCACTATGATACAAACATCATAGTCACTGATCGTTCCTCCCTGCGTTGGGGACAATACGCAGAGAAACTTTCAGCTTTTATAAAATAACGAATGTCTGGCACGCGCTGGCTCTTAGGGTGAGATCTATAGAGCGCACTTTGACTTAGCTTAGACTTAAGACAGAGTTAAAACGAGACAAAGCTACATCTCTCACAAAAATCTGTCTCGTTTTAACTCAAACTTATGTCTGAGCAAAGTCAAAGTGCGCTCTGTAGATTTCAGCCTTAGTCCATAACGCGTCATGCGGCTTCCTCTTAGAGGTAACGGATATTGTAATAATTCTTGCATTACATTCAATTATTTGAATGTTCTGGCTTTAATTCTTCAATGAGATTTAATTCTACGTCAATCTTCATTGTCTACGAAATACCGAACGAGATAAGGAGAATATAGAAATTACTATAATCCAGCATATCAATCACTCATAATCTAAATATATAAAAGGAACAGGTGACTGACTAACTGACTAACTGATTGACTGACTGATCTATCAACGCACAGCTCAAAATACTGGACGTATCGGGCTGAAAATGGGCATGCAGATAGCTATTGTGACGTAGGGATCCGCTAAAAAGGATTTTTGAAAATTCAACACCTTATAGGTAGGTACCTCATCATAATTTTCTAATCCATTCACACAGGATTCGAGCGTACCGTTGGAAGACACATCCTTTGGGGTAGGGAGCACCAACAGGTCGACTTTCTGAAAAAAGAGAAAATAACTAAGTACCTACAATGAATTTTATTCAAAATGTAGTCTATTGTTGTAGTACTATTAGTCTACTTGGGCCATTATGAATGTGCGAACTGAGTCATAAATCATTAAGATTATAGGGCTATGACTTGTGAGAATGCCACATAAGTCGTTATCGATAAAGAAATGCCGTTCGGCCGCAGGTAGCTTTTGTATTGTTTCTCCTCGCTCTTTATACCCTGTTATTGACTATCGACTAATCCTTTTTTTACTGTTACACACAACACCAGAGCATCATGATTTAGTCCCAAAATGATTCAGGACTCAGTTCACACATTCGTAATGGCCCAATTATTACATAATATATTCTGTGACTGTGGTAAGACCTCAGCCGTTCCCTCTACCTCCTGTCTTTAGCCGCGGAAAAAGTAAGTAGGTAAGTAATGTAAACTTTAATAATAAAAGTAAAAGGTTAAAAATCCCGTGGGAATTCTTTGAATTTCCGGGATAAAAATTAGCCTATAATATGTCCTTCCCCGATATGTAAGCTCTGTACCTTAAAATCGGTTAAACACTTGGACCGTGAAAAGGTAGCAGACAGACAGACGGACGGACAGACCGACGGACGGACGGACGGACAGACAGACAGACCCATACTTTCGCATGTAGAGTAGGTACTAGGTGATGCCTACGACGTTATTATAATATTCACATATATTTAGGTGTTTAAAAATTACGTGAGAACTTTTTGATTCATCATCATGATCAACTGATCGCTGGCTCACTACAGAGCACGGGTCTCCTCTCAGAGAGAAGGGTTTTTTGCCATAGTCTACCACGCTGGCCATGTGCGGATTGGCAGACTTCACACACCTTTGAGAACATTATGGAGAACTCTCAGGCATGCAGTTTCCTCACGATGTTTTCCTTCACCGTTAAAGCAAGTGACACACATAACTCCGAAAAGTTAGAGGTGCCCGGGATCGAACCTCCGACCTCCGATTAGAAGGCGGACGTCCTAACCACTAGGCTATCAGTTATCACACTTTTTGATTAAATGATAACAACTTACTGACTGAGCTGCTTCGCGTATCAGCGCGGCATATTTATTGCTGCTGATTAGATCGCCCTTCGCGATGTCCACCACGGCCGCTGTGTAGCTCTCCTGGGGAAAAAATACATAATATAAGTACTCAAGATGATTTAATTATTTTTTTATTTATTTATTTTACACTTTATTGCACACAACACAAAGTAAACATTGAAAAAACACAATACAGGATCTTAATCTAATAGCTGTAGCATGCAAAGGCGGCCTTATCGCTAAAGCGATCTCTTCCAGGCAACCTTTGACGAAAGGAATCACGAAAGCACGGGTTGGTGCGGCAGCCGAAAATGGCCCTAGGTATATTATATTATTATAAATTAGACTACATACACAGTACATTCTAATAATACACAAATATATATAAATATATATATACCTATATACATATCTCTATAATATACTACATAATTCTGTTTACATAGATAAATAATAGTTCTTCAAACGATTTTTGAAGGAGTTTAAGGATTTCGCCTGACGTATTTCAGCTGGGAGTGAATTCCAGAGTTTGACACTGTTACTGGTGAAAGAGTTACCATAGTATACCGTGCAGCTGTGTGGAGTCATAAGCTTATTGTCGGTGCTGGAGCGGAGGGAGAACTGATTGTTCTCACCAAGATAGGAAAACCGTTCTTTTAAGTATGATGGTGTTTGAGGGTAGTACAGAATACGATATAGGAGCGACAAAGCGTGCATCTCCCTCCGCCGAGATACTGGCAGCCACTTTAGTTTAGCACGGAACTCTGATACATGATCGTATTTTCGTAGGCCGAAGATAAAGCGAATACACATGTTTTGTAGTCTCTCCAGCTTGTTTAAAAGTTCTTGTGTCAGGTCCGGATAACAAGAGTCACCGTAGTCTAATATTGGCAACAAAAGTGTGTTAGCTAACGTAATCTTAGTTTTTATTGGCAGAAGATTTTTCAACCGTCTTAAGTATCCAATAGTGGCGAAGATTCTCCGCCCCACCTCCCCTACTTGTGGACCCCAAGAGAGAGAATTGTCCAAGATTAGACCAAGGTTCTTGACTTTATTGCTGTATGGCAATGCTATACCATCGAAGCGGACTGCAGGTAGATTATGTAGCTTAGAGAGTATTCTGGGATTACCAATAATGATTACTTGCGATTTGATCGGATTTACTGCAAGTCCATAGCACTTACACCACTCGCAAACCTTGGCCAAATCTGAATTTAGTGTGTTAATTGCAGCTGGAATGCGCTCAACGGTTTCCGAAGTGTAAATTTGTAAATCATCAGCGTAAAAATGAAAGGAAGATGAAATAACCGAGGAGATTGTATTAATAAACATAGAGAAGAGAAGATTTATGTAGCGAGTGACCACAGAGTTCAACCACAAGAATACGTATATAAAAGGTTTTGCATGAAAACAAAATCGTAAAATGTTGGCGGTTATATGGGCCGAAACGCGGGAGGGCGCCCGTTCGGTACTTGCTCGGTGGCTCTTTCCCGGGACGCCTTCTTGACTCCCTACAAATTCTTTCTTCCTTTCCTTGTCCCTTGGAGTCTTTCTCCCCTTTCTGGAGCAGATGTACACGAGAACGCAGATCCGGATCCTTCCTCCAACACCCACTGGTCCACGATCACGGTCCGAGCTGTTCCGCCTGTTGTGCCAGTGGTGCGCGAGTTGGCGGGGGACAGAGGAGAAAGCTTTGTGGTGATTTCTGGACTCAAAAGTCACGTAATCAAGACAATTTAGAGCCTCAATAGCTCAACCGGTAAAGGAGTGGACTGAAAACCGAAAGGTCGACGGTTCAAACCCCGCCCGTTGCACTATTGTCGTACCTACTCCTAGAGCACAAGCCCGACGCTTAGTTGGAAGAAAAAAAAGACCTCCCCACCCCTGCTCTGAGGCGGTTGAGCGACTTCCAGATAGGCTGGCTGAGGTTGTATCCTTCAACTAGTCTCTCATTCACGCTGATGTTCGGGTTCGGGGTACCTGCCGTGGTTCCAGATAGGGTAGCACAAGCCTGACGCTTAGTTGGAGAGGAAAGGGGAATATTAGTCATTTAATATCGCTATAATATTCTTTAAAAAAAATAGGGTACCGTATGGGCGTGGGCCGACTTGTATGGTAAGTAACTGCCTGAGCTTGGCGATCAGGGGTGTTCGGCTATTAGGAGTCTGTAGATGGTGGTCTGTGCGAGTGACGGACATTACCACGCGCGTGAAGCAACCTTTAGTAATATCAGTAGTTACCAAGTAGTTACCTAGGTAACTACTCCGGCTCGTTGGAAAACTTGGAACACCGCAGAGACGTAAGCTCTCTTTGCGTGTTCTATTGGTTCTATCGGTGTTCCGAAGAGTTGTTTGATCTCATTCCACCGTCCATTTTCTATAACCGCACCGCACGTCACCGCAAACACCACCTTCACCACCTGGGTTTCTGGAGCACTTCGACCACCCATTGTGCCAGATCCTTTTTTCCACCATGCGGTGTTCCCATTAGATTACAACATGGCGTTATTCAAGGGGCGGACCAACAAGTTTCTGAAAGGCCGGCAACACATTGGTAGTTCCTCTGGTACTGCAAATGTTCATGGGCGGTGGTAATCACTTCAGGTGACCCGCTTGCTCGTTTACTCGCCATTTTTATTTTTAAAAAAAATCCTTTGGCAGCTACACCTCCCTGTCCCAAATCTTAATGATTCATTGGCATCCATGAAATGCGTCTTGCGCTCAAAAAGATGCCCTAATTCAGAACTTATTTCTATATTACCTATGATTAAATCTCAAAAGATCATAGTGCGTTAACCCAATCACGCATGCAGTGTGTGATATTATTTTCTCTTTTCCACAAGGAATAAAATCTCACCATCTATTTCTAACCTTTTATTCTTTGTCTCTTTCAGGTCTATCAATGCGGACTGCATATTTTTATGTTGTCTCGCTTTACAAGTTGAGGAGCCCTTACATCCTAATTCAATATCCCTTCGGCAAGTCACGTACGTAGACCTACCCACTTAGAAATAGAAAACTACACGCGATATGTGTTTCCTACCAATTACAACCCGGGTATCTTTAAAACAAGAGTGAATAGGCATCTTCTAGGTAAACGCGTCCCATCTTAGGCCACATAACCACTTTCCATCAGGTGTGATTGTGGTCAAGCGTATACCTAGGTATAATGAATTTTTAAAAAAACTACCTACTTTTTCATGTATTTTATGAATCATTGAAACTGCTTTTCAAACAAAAAGAGATATATCCATTGAGTTTTTTATTCTTAAAAGGTGAAACACCAATCTTCACATTGTGTTCGTTGCCTTATAGGAAGTGTGTTTATATTAAGATACATTATACCAATACTTACTACTTAGTACTTAAGTTACTGACTAACAAGGAACAATTGGACCTACGCGATAGACGACCAGTAGACAGCATGTAGCCTAAGTAATAAAGTGTGTGGAGACAAAAAAAAAAAAAAAAACTACCGACCAACGTGCTTAGCTCACGTACGCACGTACACATACGTACTAATATTATAAATGCGAGTGTGTCTGTCTGTCCGTCTGTCTGTCTGTTTGTTTGCTGGCCTTTCACGGCCCATCCGTTCCATCGATTTTGACGAAATTTGGTACAGCGATAGCTTGCATCCCGGGGAACGACATAGGCTACTGTTTATCCCGGATAATCAAGATAGTTATCTATCTGACTTTGAAAATTGAAAATACAAATTCATTAACACATTTTTTTGTGTGATGTCACCACAAATCCACGGTTTTCAGATTTATTCCTTTACTTGTGCTTTAAAATCTAACTACCTAAGTACCTGCCTTTCATAATTCTACGTCAACGGGAAGTAGGTAGGTACCCTATAGGTTTTCGTGACAGACACGATAGACAGACGGACAGACAGATAGACAGAGACAATTAAATTAGATTAAGTTGGGATTAAGTAGGTAGTAATATAGGTATTTTACGTGTAGATAACTAGAATTATTAGAAATCATGTCAATAAACATAAAATAGATTTACCGCCATTAATAATTCTCAATGACTTCTATGTATACTAAGTATACCCATTATTTAGCTGCTAAAACTATTGTCATGATTGAAAAGAAAACTACTTTAACTACTTTCGATCTACCCAGATTTAATTTAAAACATAAGCTAAAATCCTATTATATTAACAAATTGTAATGATCCCCATTTTTGTATAAAATGTAATGTAATAAGTGTTTCTATAAACAATGTAAATTGTTTATAGAAACACTATTATTATTATTATTATGTATTAAGAAGTAGACGGAATGACACACTTTTTAAACCTTCATGGTTTTTTTGCTGTGTCTAAATTGGATTAGTTAATAAACATTCTTTATGTTGGTAATTAAAAAAAAAAAACCTACCCGCATACTAGGATACCTTTACCTAGGTAGGTAGCTACAATTTAAGTAATTAGTATTGAAATTAACAATCTCATACCTATGTTGAACCCTAAATAAGTAAGTAGTTATTTACTTTCTTAATCTTAGTATCAATAAGTAATTATTTAATATAGGGTATAAAAAATCACAAATTAAATAAAAACCTATATTTATTTTATTTTTCACTTACCGATGCACACCAAACAAAACCGAAACATAAAGAGCACAACACTATTTTTAATAATTCCATTTTTCCGAACGCAAAAATTAACAAAAGTAAAAAATAAATTAAAAAAAAAAAGTTCGTCGACTAGCGACCTGAACCGGGCGGTTACGCACGAAGACACCGACTACCACTGGGTCTGGGAGGCATTGAGTGACTGAACTGAAAACTCTAGCATGCGTACATAAAAACAATTTTTTAATGCAGCATCATTTTTGAAAAACGGCGGAAGCATACTTTTAACATGCCACGCGAGGTAATTTATTCCATGAGAAGCCCCATGGATTGACACGAAAGTTGTTGATACAAGATTGCTACAATCCCAATCGTTATGATAAACTGAATTCATGGTATTCTTGATGCAACAGTGCATTTTAGCCAATAGTGAGTTACCGTTGTCCGTTAGTCATCATCATGATTTACCCATCACCGGCTCACTACAGAGCACGGATCTCCTCTCAGAGTGAGAAGAGTTTTGGCCATAGTCTACCACGCTGGCCATGTGGGGATTGGTAGACTTCACACACCTTTGAGAACATTATGGAGAACTCTCAGGCAAGCAGGTTTCCTCACGATATTTTCCTTAACCGTTAAAGCAAGTGATATTTAATTACTTAAAACGCACATATAACTCCGAAAAGTTAGAGGTGCGTGTCCGGGATCGAACCTCCGACCTCCGATTAGAAGGCGGACGTCCTAACCACTAGGCTATCACAGCTTTTCCGTTAGTTTTACTTAGACTTACCTGCGAGTTCAATTGACTTGTTTATCTTTTAAGTCGGCTAAGAAAGAACGGATTCAAATAGGAACCTCTTAGCGTACCTAGCTGCTAAACTAGCGTTTCTTCTTGAATCAGTGCGCTGCATATTATAGGTCTTATTAGTTTGCGGTAAGAATATTCTATGTTCAAGCAACTCTTTTACCTTTTAATTCTGATAAAAATTTCAAGTAGGAACCTGGAGACTGGAGAGTGATATAATGCTACTTATATCCCGGAAATTCAAAGAGTTCCCATGGGATTTTTAAAACCTAAATTCACTTGGACGAAGTCGCGGGCATCAGCTAGTCTTATAAATAAAAGTAAATTAGACCCCTAATTTACTTTTATTTCATTTTAATCGACGACCTCCCTGGCGCAGTGGTGAGCGCTGTGGTCTTATTCGTGGGAGGTCCCGGGTTCGATTCCTGGCAGGAGTTTGGAATTTTATAATTTCTAAATTTCTGGTCTGGTCTGGTGGGAGGCTTCGGCCGTGGCTAGAGTTACCACCCTACCGGCAAAGCCGTACCGCCAAGCGATTTAGCGTTCCGGTACGATGCCGTGTAGAAACCAAAGGGGTATGGGTTTAATAAAAACTGCCATACCCCTTCCAGGTTAGCCCGCTATCATCTTAGACTGCATCATCACTTACCATCAGGTGAGATTGCAGTCAAGGGCTAACTTGTATCTGAATAAAAAAAAAAATTTAATAAATAAGAAAAAACTTGGAAAATTCTATTAAAGATCACAATAATTTATAATCAATACTAGGTAGGTACTTCTAGGCATTTTATTGTAACTAAGTAATCATAGTAATCTCTAAGTAGGTACCTACCTGTATCTATTAATAGAGTTTATTATCTTGTAATAATTAAATTTATAATGTAAACAATAATGAAATTCATAATTTATACAAAGGTGATCATGATCACGCACCTATTGTATGTGCAACTAACTGACTGATAACCCGAGGGTGCGATAAACTGTAAGGCCCTTCTTACATTACGATACTCGCAACAGACTCGCAGTCGCATGCTAGTAGAATACATGTTCACTACTCGAGTTTCGTACAATTAAAAACAAAGAATTCTTCTTGAACTTTAATGTCAAACTGCTGTACGCTTAATACGAGATTTTATGTCTCACCAACGTTGATAGTATTCGAGTGTCAAAATACTTCCGCGCTATAGTAAACTGGATCTTAACTGCCTTGTTTTAAAGCTCAAGTTTGTCTACACATCTACAGCCAGTGCTCCAAGTGGAAACGTTGCGAAATTAAAATCAGTGGCATCGAATTTCTAACTTCAATTCAAGGCTCTTTAGGTCTATTTTACTTTGACGGTACTGTGTTTCAACTCTCGAATTCTCGCAACGTTTGGTGAGACGTAAAATCTTACTAAGCGTACAGATCCGCCGCCGACTTTGCCGACACGTGACGCGCGGGCAACGACAAGGGTATCGCGAGACTAGTAGCAGACGCGATACCGGTAGCAAAGTGTGCAAATCACCATACAAATGTATGTGAGATACTCCTCAGCGACTCATCTTTGAGACTCGCGTAGGATACTAGTCGACTGTAAATAGAGTATCGTAATGTAAGAAGGGCCTAATAAGTATAAATGGGTAGAAATGTTAATGTTTTCTTCTGTATTTTTCCAGTGTAGTATGTATAAGTGTAACTAATAGAACTACTTAAAAAACCGGCCAAGTGCAAGTCAGACTCGCGCATCGAGGGTTTCGTATTACAGTCGTATTTTTTCGACATTTTGCAAGATAAATCAAAAAATAATAAAAATCTGCTTTTGAATCTACGGGTAATCCCTTTCATTATGATACCCCACTTGGTATTGTAATCTTACTTTGAAAGTTGAAAATACTAATTATTATTTTGTATAACCACAAATTCGCGGTTTTATTTACTTGTGCTATAAGAACAAATTTCTTGACTCTAGGTCAACGGGAAATACCCTATAGGTTTTCTTGACAGACACGACAGACAGACGGACAGACAGACAGACAACAAAGTGATTCTATAAGGGTTCCTTGTTTCCTTTTGAAGTACGGAACCTTAATAATATGACTCCAATATACATTTTCACGCCATAACCGCTGAACCAAATTTCATCTGCGCATGCAAAATCCGCTAATTCAACATTATAGATAACTCTCAGGCATGCAGGTTTCCTCACGATGTTTTCTTTCACCGTTAAAGCAAGTGATATTAAATTGCTTAAAACATATCTACTAGTATATATTAACACGACGCGCAGAGGCATTATCGAGAGTTTTACCTTTTATAATAACCTAACTGCAATATGAACTTGATTAGGGCACAATCATTGCTATTTCAACCACTCAATCAAAATGGCGACCTGAACACAAAAAGCATTCAATAGTCGGTCGAGTCTCGAGTCGGAACGAGACTGGCTTAAACCCCATCAACTTGATTGTGATTGAACATTTATACAATCGACTCGAGATGGCTTCCCCTCACCAGATGACAGATCACGTGCATTTCATTTCAAAAGGTGGAACTACAAGTGCGACAACACTAGTTAGAGCTATAGACTGCCGAAGTCTTAGGCTGAAATATAATTAATTCATCTGAGGCTGAAATCTATAGAGCGCACTTTGACTTTGCTCAGACTTAAGACGATGTTAAAACGAGACAGATTTATGCCGTTTATCTAACGCTCTTAAGTCTGAGCATAGTCAAAGTGCGTTCTATTAGGCTATCAGTATCACCGTTTCTTCAGTGATACGAATCAATATTTTGGGATTAGGTACACGCGTTTTAGAGCACGTGTTTCGTGATGCATAAGTGATATATTAGTGATATGTATTAATTATTGTATCGATGTCTGCGATTGATAATGATAGCGTATGGCATTATGTCACGTACTCAGGTGCTTGTAGGTCACGCAGATGGGCGCTGGTGACGTCATGATCACATCCTTACAGGAAACGGGCAAAAGTGATGAACATCGATCTTTAGAACGAGATAGCAGATTTGCAAAACTCGGTCGTTGAGACCGACAAAACGTCATATGGGTATGAGTGACAGAGACAACGCTCTACAAACCTGAAACCTAGTTGACGACTTTCCTTGCGCATTGGTCGAGCGCCGTGGTCTTATAAGTGGCAAGACTCGGATTCGATTCCTGACAGGGATAATTTAATAAATTCTGAATCGGAAACCACATTATCATCATGATCAACCCGTTGTCACTTGGCAGCCCACTACGGAGCACAGGTTTCCTCTCTGGATGAAAAGGGTATAGGCCATAGTCCGCCACGCTGGCCCACCTCCGTAAAGTTAGAGGTGCGTGCCCGGAATCGAACCCTCGTCCCTCAGAATACAAGGCTGATTTAGTATACACCTCTATCACCGCTTCTTCAATGATACTAATAAATATTTCAGGATTAAGAACACGCGTTTTTGGGAACGGGTATCATGATTTGTGATTTGTATACCTAGATGTCTGCGAGTGATAAAAATTGAATGCGAATGATGATTGAAAAAAAAAAAATTACCTATATAGTGCGAAACAGGTCGAAATGGCAATCGGGGTGCGAACCGATAACCGGTGCGGGATAGTGCGGGTGTGCGGTGCGTCCCCCCCATCTCATACCCCGATTGCCATCTCGATCTGTCGTGTACTATAGAGTTATGTGATATGTCACGTACTTAGTCAGGTGTAAGGTAGAACATGCAGATGGGCGCGAATGACGTCATGATGACATCTCTAACTAGTTGACGACTTCCCTCGCGCAATGGTAAGCGATGAATCCTTAGTAAGTAGGTATTTCTTGTTGTTATAGCGACAATAGAAATACACCTCCCTGACGACCTCCCTGGCGCAGTGGTGAGCGCTGTGGTCTTAATAGTGGGAGGTCCCGGGTTCGATTCCTGGCAGGGGTTTGGAATTTTATAATTTCTAAATTTCTGGTCTGGTCTGGTGGGAGGCTTCGGCCGTGGCTAGTTACCACCCTACCGGCAAAGCCGTGCCGCCAAGCGATTTAGCGTTCCGGTACGATGCCGTGTAGAAACCAAAGGGGTATGGGTTTAATAAAAAAAAAACTGCCATACCCCTTCCAGGTTAGCCCGCTATCATCTTAGACTGCATCATCACTTACCACCAGGTGAGATTGCAGTCAAGGGCTAACTTGTATCTGAATAAAAAAAAATAAAAAATACACATTCTGTGCAAATTTCAGGTATAACCTATTATGGTTCACGAGATACAGCCCGCTGACAGACAGACGGACGGACGGACAGCGGATTCGGATTGCCCGGTATCAAATCCCCGACTTCCCGATTAGGAGGCGGACGTCTTAACCACTAGGCTATCATGGCTTTATAACCATATACGTATTAATTTAGCATACATTTTACAAGTTTTCTATCAAACTGTGATAGGGGCCTATCACGCGTTCCGAGCGTGATGACGGCGTGATACAACGTGATCGATAGTAGCCCGACCCTTATCACTAGTGAAAGTAAATTGTCGGATTAAGGTGACATACCTTCTAGGTATTAACACTATACTTAACCATATTATGCAAAAGTGTGTTTGTTTGCTGGTTTGTCCTTCAATCGCGTCGCAACGGAGCAAAGGATCGACGTGATTTTTTGCGCTTTTACAATAATGCGCGGCGAGTTCATGCTCATTTACCATTTCTATACTATTCCGTGGATTGTAGTTTGTACAGTATGGTACGCAGCAGGTCGAGATGGCAATCGGGGTATTAGGCGTGGGGACGCCGGACACCCGCACAGCACCCGCGCTATCCTACACCGGGTTAACGCGATGGCTTCCCAACGAGTCACACCCATGACCCAATCGTGAAACAGTGTGACTCGTTGGGGATCCATCGAAAAAAAAAACCCCATCGAGTCACACCACAGCTACAGTGTCACTCGTTGGGAATTGGGATGTCTGACTGTGCGGGGCTGCGGGCCGTCCCCACCCCGATTGCCATGTTGACCTGAAGTGTCTTTAGTCACGTTTTGCTTGCGTCCTTCGAAATCATGAAGGTTAGATAACCCGTTTATCAGCGAGAATTAATAAAATTATGTTACTAAGCCTGACCGTCCTCGGGTAAAGACGAAGGTCAAATTAGACTTTCGTTATCAGGTTAGATATTCGACATGATTAGCAGGTAAGTAATAAAATAAGTCGTTTTTATTGACCCAATGGAAATAAATGGGAGCGGGTAGATGAGGAAAGCGGAGAACTGTTTGGTGAGGCGCGCTTGGAAAGTCCTATGTCCAGCAGTGGGCGCATACAGGCATACTGAATGAAAAAAAAAAAAGATAGTCGAATCTTCTAACTGCGAAACTATAGTACACGCACTAATCTAATGGCTCAACAGACAACAACAGCTGTTTGTAAAACGCAGGTGTTTGTTTGTAAATCTTACGCAGTTTCGTCACTTGTATTGCCTATGTACTAGATAATAACAAGTCAATCAATTTTAAACTTTAACACAGTAACTTTAAGGTTGGTAATGATATAGAACATAATTCTGCAGTGTGCAGTGCATGTTATCACTGTAATGCAAGTGCATAGGAAGCGCATAGATAACAAATCCACGCACTGTTCGAATGATTCTTATCTTACATGGAGACAAAGGATAGGTTACTTGATACGACTTATACCTATAGTAAAATACGACTGGTTGAAATAGTAATCGGGGAGGGAACGCCCCGCACAGCACAGCCCCCGCACTAACCCAGTGCGGGAAAGCGCGGGTGACGAGCGAGTGTGCGAGGCGTCCCCCCGCCTCATACCCCGATTGCCATGTCGACCTGTCGCGCACTATATACGGTGTAAGCTTGCAATATATCCAAATAGTAAATACTCATCATCGTCATGATCAAAATATGACCGGCTCACTACAGAGCACGGGTCTCCTCTCAGAATTAGAACTGTTTTGGCCATATTCCACCACGCTGGCCAAGTGCGCATTGGCAGACTTCAAACACCTTTGAGATCATTATGGATAACTCTAAGAGGCATGCAGGTGAAGGAAAACATCGTAATGGTTTCCTTCTAACTCCGAAAAATAAAAAACCGGTCAAGTGCAAGTCAGGCTCCCGCAACGAGGGTTCCGTACTACAGCCATATTTTTTCCACATTTTCCACTATTACTCAAAAATTATTATGCATAAAAATAAATAAAAATCTGTTTTAGAATGTACAGGTAAAGCCCTCTTATATGATATCCCACTACGAATACCTAGTTATCTTACTTCGAAAATAATGATTTAAAAAAAATTTGTTCATGAACACATTTTAATTTTTTTTGCGATGTAACCATAAATTCTGGATTTTGGGATTTATTTCTTTACTTGTGCTATAAGACCTACCTACCTGCCAAATTTCATGATTCTAGGTCATAAGTATAGGTTTTCTTGACATACACGACGGACAGACAGACAACAAAGTGATCCTATAAGGGTTCCTTTTTCCTTTTGAGGTACGGAACCCCCGTTTAGAGATTCGTAGGTAAGTAAGTAGGTACTCGATATTGCACCCCGGACCTTCCGAATTGGAGGCAGACGTTTTAACCACTACGCTATCAGAATAATAAGCTATTTATAGTTAAGTTTATTTACGTAGCGCCCCCCGCGACCCAGCGTTATCGCGAAATAACAATCTTATCTATTACGGTTAAGCACTACTTCAAAACATGTTATTAAATAACATTATGTTCGCAATATAATATGATAATTACGTATTATCGGTCGATAAACTAGCCGGGCCTTGGAATGGGCTCTAGGATCTAGGAATTTGTAGTAATGCTGTGGCCACATCTTCACATCTCACAAGTTTTCAGGTTAACTGCCGATTCGTCCGAAAATGAATCTAATCTAAATCTATAAAAGGAAAAAGTGACTGACTGATCTATCAACGCACAGCTCAAACTACTGGACGGATCGGGCTGGACATGCAGATAGCTATTATGACGTAGGCATCCGCTAAGAAAGGATTTTTGAAAATTTAACCCCTGAGGAGGTGAAATAGGGGTTTGAAATTTGTGTAGTCCACGCGAACGAAGTCGCGAGCATAAGCTAGTCTAAATATATAAAGGGAAAAGTGACTGACTGACTGATCTATCAACGCACAGCTCAAACTACTGGACGGATCGGACTGAAATTTGGCATGCAGGTAGCTATTATGACGTATAGGCATCCGCTAAGAAAGGATTTTTGAAAATTCAACCCCTAAAGGGGTGAAAGAGGGGTTTGAAATTTGTGTAGTCCACGCGGACGAAGTCACGGGCATAAGCTAGTAATATATATGTCGGAGAACAGGAGGATGGCTGATAATTATTATTTATCTTTAGCCGACATCAGAAGGTAGTAATTAATAAGTAGGTACTTTAATCCATGTTCTTTACAAATAGTTCTCAGTAACGTATCGCACATGGAAACCATCAACGTAACACAACCAGATCACCCTAACCTAACCCTACCTATGGTCGCCTCCAACCACCCCTCACAGCGACCCCTCACCTCACTCTAAACTAGCTAACCTAAGCTAAACACTACATCGTGTGATTAGGGCGCAATTGCTATTGCAACCTCTCAATCAAGTCACGACCTACTCCGTTATCTAATCATCTCAAGGTAATCAATCACAACTTCATGAACGCTCTTAAAAGGATCATTGCATCGACTCTCTTACGATCTAAACCAGATCTTATAATTGATTTCTCATTACTAATTCAGAATATCGCAATAGCTCTACCTTCTCCACTCTGTGCACATCTGCATACAGAACACCATAGCATCGTGCGCCACACGCGCCACGACTACT
Organism: Maniola hyperantus; assembly: GCF_902806685.2. NCBI lineage: Eukaryota > Metazoa > Arthropoda > Insecta > Lepidoptera > Nymphalidae > Maniola > Maniola hyperantus. Next base: position 15,648,822 of record NC_048542.1, on the reverse strand, counting down.
ATCCACCCAAATAAGCGATCACAACAGAAACCAGGTAGAATGTAAGCTATTCGATCTCATGGGTAACTCATTGTCTAATCCATTTCAACATTACACGAGAGTCATCAATGATTCTTTACCAACCGGGTTATACGATTCTAAAGCGGGTACCTACTATCAAAGTTAACTTCAAGTTACTATCGCACTAAACTATCACTTCAAACTAATCATTATCTCAACTGCCGGTATATCTCCAATTACACTCTAAATCACTAGCGTCTGCAGAAATAACCTTAACGGATGTCCTTATAATAATCTATCCACTGAGCCAAACGTTAACTCACGAACTACTCTAATATTCACCAATAATTAGTATTCCATATTCGTCAAACAACTACGCGAACATTATTAATAGTGCTTTGCAGACAAAGTCACCGGATGGCACTAGATGTTACGATTTAACACAATGTATATTAGCATCGAACAATTACTGTTCTAACTATATCACAATCACCGAATTAAATATCACGATTAAGAAACTACCTACCTATCTCAAAGAATAATAATTAGCTAAGCTATAATCTGATAGTTAATTAATTTAATGCGAGAGAAAATTGTGAACCACAACAAAATTCGTGCGTGTCAAAGTCCAACTCTGACAACTAAAATAAAGATGGCTACCTTCCGTAGAGTAAAGCTCATACGTTTCTTTTCACGGTGTCTACAGACAGTAAGAACTCTTTCAATATCGACCCTCCAATATATAAAAGGAAAAGGTGAACTGATATCACCGCACAGCTCAAACTACTGGACGGATCGGGCTGAAATTTGGCATGCAGATAGCTATTATGACGTAGGCATCCACTAAGGATTTTTGAAAATTCAACCCATAAGGGGGTGAAATAATCTCTATGGAGGTTGGCCTCCGTGGCCGAAATTCGGCCTCGAGAACATTATTATTATCAAATCGACGATATTGGACGAAATCGGATTGCGATCGACAAAAAGATCAGGTGTGAAGTGTGAACCCACCTTTACAAATTTTTTATCTTCTTTTGCACACAGCACAGCCCTACTATACAAAAAATAACTTATAAACAACGCAATAATTTTGAATCATACTTCATTAATAGGTACATTGCCTAATTACTATATTACCGCGAAAATCAGTCGTGTAAATTTATCTTGAATATCTACAATATTATGATAGATATTCATACAGAACTAGATGATGCCCGCGACTTCGTCCGCGTGGATTTAGATTTTTTTTAAATCCCTTGTGAACTCTTTAATTTTTCGGCATAAAAAGTAGCCTATGTACTTCCCCGGGATGCAAGCTATTTCTGAATCAAACTTCATCAAAATAGGTTGAACGGTTGGGCCGTGAAAAGCTAGCATACAGACATACAGAAAGACAGGCACACTTTCGCATTTATAATATTAGTATGGATAACTGCAATCATCTTAATTAATACCAGTAATTATGCAAAAAAAAACAAATGGGCCGTGAAAAGGTATTTCTATTGGTGTGGACGTGGCATTACGAAAACCAAAATGAAAAGCAATGTAATGTACACTAATATAATTTAATAACATTTTAAACCTATTCTTATATGTAACAAATAGTATATTATGTTAGTACCAGTAGGACTTGGCGGGAACTCTGTCTTCTTCGATTCCCATCGACTCCATGATGTCCATTTCAAATGTACGGATCTTAGGGTCGAATGTGATCTGCAAGATAACAAACACTAATTAGATCTTGTATACTGATCTTGTATAGGAAACTTGTTTCTTGTGCCTAAATTCTAAATTCTTATTCTTATTCTTATTCTTATTCTTATTCTTATTCTTATACAGGATGTAACCAGAACGCTAGCAAAAACTTACCGTAAGGCCCGGTATCCACCTAAGCGGAGCGGAGAGATGTGTACAGTAAACCAATCCAATTTAAAAAAATGACGTGATAATTTTTTTCACGTCATCTATTTTAAATCTGATTGGTCGATTGAACACATCTAGTCTCCTCTCCGCTTAGATGGATACCGGGCCTAATTGTTATAGTACCTAAACACAATCCAATACCAATAACCATTTGCCTCATTCTGTAGTTTTATATATCGTGCAAAACTCGGGTTTATGCCCCACCTATGACGCGGCATTGACTCTGAGTGGCCTACAGACGCAACGTTCGTTGACCTCTACCGTCAGACAGATGTTTTATTTGCAATATTGGTAGATGCATTTGACGATTCAAAAGTACTTGTAAAAGTTTAATTGAATAAAAAATATTTTTATTTATTATTTATTTAATACTAGCTGATCCCCGCGGCTTCGCCCGCGTAGATTTAGGTTTTTAAAGATCCCGTATAGCCTATGTCACTCAGGAATAATGTAGCTTTCTACTGGTGAAAGAATTTTTAAAATCGGTTCAGTAGTTCTAAAGATTACCCCCTACAAACAAACTTAACGACATTACCTCTTTATATAATACAACGGGCCGTGCAGCAGAAATCGTAATATTTTAATTTCGCCATAACTTCAAAACCAAACGTCCAATTTTAATCATTCAAAGACCAAATATTATCTCCATAAACTGTTCTTAGTGATGAAATCATTTATTTTGATAAGGATTAATAGCATGAGTAAAATAAACGCGTTTAAATGTAGTCCAAAAAAAATTCAAGATTTTTAAATAAAAAAATGGTTGCTGTGCCTCACTCGACATAGATGGGTATAGTGTGTCGCGGACTTTTTTGTAGATATTTATAAGATCTACAATTAATTAGAACATTTTATGGTTCTATCTTTTATAGTTTAGGCAGCGTACGCAAAATAAGTATCTTTTCTGGTTGATTTTTTACACCTTGTGTCCGAAAAACCCAAATATCTTACGGAACCCTATTTTTTTCCAAAATAAAATATAGCCTATGTTACTCGTGGTAAATGTAGCTTTCGAATGGTGAAAGAATTTTTAAAATCGGTCCAGTAGTTTTTGAGCCTATTCAGTACAATCAAACAAACAAACAAACTAACAAACAAACAAACAAACAAACAAAGTTTTCCTCTTTATAATATTAGTGTAGATATTATCGTAAACATTAACAGAAGTAAAGGATTTTTCATATGAGGCAGAGGGACCTTTGCCTCATACCCAGATTGCCATCTCGACATGTCGCGCACTATACAAGTTATTCCCGGTTTCTGAACTCGCCAGTTATGTTCTCATTAGCTATTGATTCAATAAAGTTATGTATAGGATAAACGTCGTTTAACAGTCCATGCGTTTCTGAATACAACAATAACTATGAAACTGATAACCAGTTCATTATTCTGTCGCTAGATGGGTCTGTTACAAGAAACGAGTTTGAATTGTATATAATTCTTTTATTTCGCTATCAACACTAGTTTTATTAATAATAGTATTTTTTTCTATGCTAAATAAGTGCCTAAACACTGTTTTTGCAAAGTAACGAACAATTTACTATTAAAATACTTTTTAATCTAAAAATACGCAAACCATGAACTACCTACTGACGGATGAAACGTCAAATAACTTTATGAAACCGATAAACGGCGCACATTGGCCAGTTAAGTTTAAACGGAGTTTATCTTGCATTGCGTTGTTCAGAAACGCATTGTCTCAAGTTATCCGACCAATAGCGCTATTTAATAGATAAACCGTCGTTAAAAGTACTCAGAAACCGGGCGTTAATGTGTAACTATTGGCACATACCTTGTTAGCAATGGCAGCGGTGGTGTCCTTATCAACATTCTCTATGTACAGCTCTTTGCTCTTGTAGTCCATGGTCTCCTCTGCTGCTTTGGGGATTGGTATGATGCGACTGCTGCTGGTTGACACCCGCACCTGCAATATAATTATACAAAGAACTAGCTTATGCTCGCGACTTCGTCCGCGTGGACTACAAAATTTCAAAACCCTATTGCACCCCCTTAGGAGTTGAATTTTCAAAAATCCTTTCTTAGCGGATGCCTACGTCATAATAGCTATCTGCATGCCAAATTTCAGCCCGATCCGTCCAGTAGTTTGAGCTGTGCGTTGATAGATCAGTCAGTCAGTCAGTCAGTCAGTCATTCAGTCAGTCAGTCAGTCAGTCACCTTTTCCTTTTATATATATAAGATTAGGCCTCAATCACATTTTATCAATATCAATACTAAGGATGGTGGGTGGTTTTGGAGCCAGCACCGCCAGCCACTGAAGATCAATTACTTATTTCATAAGAGTAAACAATACTGCATCCTTCTTAATACAATCAAAATACATGAGAGGAACTGAATCCAACAACTAGTCAAATCAGTAACTTTTTATCAAACGTCAAAAAGCGCGATTAGTATGCGAGATTCTATGAAATACCGGTATGTGACGTCACAATCATTTGACGTCCTTTTTTTACTTTAATAGATAATCTCTATATTCAAAAATGAATCGATGAATGTGTTGCTGATCGCAATTCTCGAGAACAGCTGAACCGATTTCGCTAATTCTTTTTTATAATATTCCTTAAGGTATGAGGATGGTTCTTACATAGAGAAAAAATTAAAAAATTGCCTGAAAAGTTCGACTGTTAGGCTACCGCCTAACGAAGTTCGCCGGGTCAGCTAGTTGTTCAATAAAAATGGTTATTATACATAAAACTAATAAAGTATAACAAAACAATCTCATATGGTCGTGATTTATGACCTTAACAAATATACATATTAATAACTTAATAGGTATAAAAGTAAAGTACCTTTTCCCCGTCCTCCGTGTACCTCCACTCTGCCTCGGTGGCCTTCAACGTCTCCGGGTCCACTAGCTTCACTCCCGTAGTAACCACTAGCGGTGCTTCTGACTGAATTGTGACACCAGGAAACTCTTTGTCCTTACCCACCTTGAAATGAATGAAATAAAAACATTTACAGACTAGAATCACAGAATACTAACTATACCCTTATTAATTATTATTATTATTATAGATAATAATATCACATTTTGAATCTACTAAATAATGTTTTATTGATTTTTATGGAAAATAAAAACGATACACTTGTTCTTAGGTGTGAAATAAGATGCCATCTTTAGTGTTATTTACTTTTTGCTTGATTTTTTGCAAACAACACAGCATTTTGTTAAAAATCGAGAGCAGTGAAGCGATTGTTGGACAACATTCGACTGAAGACAGAAACGGTTAAGGAGTGTATTTAGCGCCCCTTAAGTTCGCACGCGCCACGCCTCCTTCACAAATCTTCCTTACTTCTGATATCTATGTACAGTGGAAACTCGATTAACCGGACTAATTGTTGTCGTTAGGGATCTGGATAATCGAAAATCCGGATAATCGAATGTATGAAGAATATTGGGTTTTGTGCATATTATGTAGTTCACTATAATAGTATTTTCAAAGTAAACTATACCAAGTGGAATATCATATGAAAGGGCTTTGCCTGTACATTCTAAAACAGTTTTATTTATTTTTATGCATACTTAGTAGTTTTTGATTTATCGTACAAAATGGCGGAAAAAATACCCGAGTATGGAACCCTCGGTGCGCGAGTCTGACTCGCACTTGGCCAAACAATTTTCTGTTGGTTTCTGCTGTATATTACTTACAATGCGTAAATGTGTGTTCATCCCCTCCACAATGACCCAGTTTCTCTCCTGTATGACTTGCGACACGATGCCTTGCTTGCCTTTATCCCTGCCCACCAGTATCTCCACTCTGTCACCTCTGCAACACACAAGACTGGAGATTTTAGAGATCACATAACACCTTCGTACATTTCCATTCTGGAGATCACATGTCAATCTGTAGTGTTCATCTAAGGAAACACATATTGCACCTGGAGGAAGCGAAAATCATCTCGGCCAAGAAGCTACTGCAGGTCCTGGCGGCAATCAGTATAAGTCAGGAACTCTAAAAGGGGGGTGATCCCAATAGATTGGCAACGGTCAACGTGATACAGGGTCTAGATAGCCCTGCATAGCCACCAAACACCATGAAGAAGATCACCTTCATCAACAAACCTAATTACTTATTTTCTAGGGTTTCGAAAGGTGCAAATGGGACCTTATTACTAAGGCTCTGCCGTCCGTCTGTGTTATACAGAAAACCTGCATGCATATTAGCTCAACTGCTTCGCTCTGTGGGATTTCCGAAAAGCTTTTCTTAATGAGAGTTGATATGTTATAGAGAAAACCTGCATACAGTAAGCGGCAGAAAGTAATGTACATCAGCCTTTAGAATGACATTTCGGCTTTGTAGAGCGTTGTGTCTGTCACTCATACCTATATGACGTTTTGTCAGTCTCAATGACAGGGGCAGCACTCCTGCTATCTCCTTCTAAATGTCGATGTGCATTACTTTCTGCCGCGTACTGTACAAATCAAGGGTTTGGACTCTAGACCCCAGCAGTATTGCTCTGTATATTGTTATTTCAGTCAGTCAGTTTATCCTTTGATACGTCATACGTACAGTAAGATGTTTATAATACTGTACTTGAAAATCATCCATTCTCCGATTGGTTCAAGGAACACCTTTTTCCTGTGCGTAGTACGTTCATTTTGCCGCGCGAACTGCATAGTCCATGGTCTATTCGTTGTGAAACGATACTTCTTGCGAGCTATCTGTGCTGCCGGGTATTGCGGATAGCCCTTAGGATTCCTCCAATAGACCTAAAAGAAAACAATTATTAGTTTTTAGGTTATAATCCAGTGCTAAGATTATGTGGAAATTTAAAGTTAGCACAACACAAACCTGTTCATAACTTCTTTTGATGTATGATTCTGGAAGGTTGGAATATTTTACTGTTAGTTCACCCACTTTCTTGCATAGAAAGTTATATAGCCGCATATTTTATTTTTAACAACAATGAAATTGTTTTTTCTTTTCTAATAAAACCATGGAATAAAACCACATAAAACTTGTAGTTGATTATATCTTATACTCTTTGTTTTCTAAAAAGTTGACATTTGACAATTTATGACATTGACAGTGGCTTGTTTTTGGTTTCATTATCTGTAGGATATTGAGCTATAGACAATATTAAAAAAAAAATAACTTTTGATTTCAAAAATAGAAAAATAGCATCTTTTTGAATGTGAACATTTAAAAAAGTTCCTTTTTTATGTTTAATTTCGATCAATTTCGATGTTGTCATCGTTCGTTGGCATCAAGTTGTCTTTTTCAACATTAATTAATTATTTTAAAATGTAGTTAACTAACTAACTAGTTAGTTAGTTAACTACATTAGTTAGTTTTAGTTGAATGTAAGATTATCTGCTGTATTACAATTGAAAAGGAATTTTGTCTGTTTTAAAAGTCGTATTATTCTACCAGATATAATTAAAAATAATGCTAAAATATTTCAGAAAATAACGAAAATGAAATTTCCATAGACAATAATTGACGTAAATCAGCTGTCTCTGTTGTTGTAGATGGCAGCACAGCATCACGTGAATTTTCATGGCGGTGTTGTAGGGCTGGCCCCGTATCGTCTTGTGATTTCACCAAAAATTGCTGTTTCGATTGAATAGTGTTAAACAGCATTAATTTTTAACTACCGGGTAAGTAATAATCACCTTTAAGGCTAGCTGTGAGCTCCGTGGGGGCATAATACGCTTTTGCGCGCGATTATTAGATGTCAAAGCTTAGGGTGTAGGGTGTACAAATTTGGATGTGTAGGGGTGAATTATTGCTGGGGTGAGACGAGCCAGGCGCCAGAATGTCTGCCGGCCGAGTGGGCGCCGCGGCCTGGATGCGATATTGATTCACCGCATCGTACATAAGGTGGGATAACAGCGCTGAAACACCACACAGTGTCTTGTATCCATGGGCGAAGGACTTACAAAATCGATTTTTCGGCCAAGACTGAACGTTTGATTAGTTGTAGTCATGTAGAAATAGGACTGTGTGGTTTAATTTTATTTAAGTTTTGATATATTTGTTTTAGTGTTCAAGATGAGCGAATACTGGCTAATCAGCGCCCCTGGCGACAAGACCTGCCAGCAGACTTGGGACACCCTCAATAATGCGACTAAATCGGGGAACCTCAGTGTCAATTACAAATTCCCAATACCCGACTTGAAGGTAAATACTTCTTGATTAATTTCTTTATAATATCATTCATATGCCAAAATGATGCATAGGTACTTTTTAAAAACAAATGGGACCTTCCTTAATTAAATTATTACCAATATTTTAAATAAATTTGGGCTAAAAACATTATTTATTGGGCTACGCTTATATTATTTTTGTTTAAGTCAACCAAAGGAATTATGTAATTAGTGAATCTTTTAAAATAACAAAATGCTCACCAAATAAAAATTTTATTTAAAGAATTAGTGAAAACTTGCTCTTTACATAGATACTTATTTCTTTATATAGCTATTTCATTTTAATATAAATGTAGAATGTAGAATTTTATAATAAAACATTGTTTAAGCTTTTCAATTAAAAGTAAGTAAGTATTTAAAATTTGTGTTTATTTTTTACAATATACAATAACTAACTCAACAAAGTGTACTACTATTTTCACTCTTAGGTCTAACAATTATTATTATAAGACTAGCTGACCCGGCGAACTTCGTACCGCCTAACAGTTGATTCTTTAATTTTTTTTAATTTCTCTCCATAAGAACCATCCTCCTACTTCAAGGACTATTATGAAAAAGAATTAGCGGAATCGGTTCTGCCGTTCTCGAGATTTGCGATCAGCAACACATTCAGTATTTTTAAGTGCGGAAACCAGCCCAGAGTGAAGAAGAAGAAGAAGAAGAACACATTCAGCAATTCATTTTTATATATTGAGATATTAGTGATAATAATAATGACTGATGGCTTATAACTTGCTTTTTTTCAATCTTCAGGTTGGTACATTGGATCAGTTGGTAGGGTTGTCAGATGACCTCGGGAAACTTGACACCTTTGTGGAGGCAGTCACCAGAAAAGTTGCTCAGTACCTCGGTGAGGTAAGTTATTCATTTTACAAAAACTTTTTTTTTATTGGCATAAGTTTCAATAAACACCTAAGCCAGTATTATTGGCACCATTCCGCGCGGGCATGTTTTAAGAGTAATTAGGGGCTAGCTATAAGTTTTATTGAAACATTGCTCTCAACAACAACACTGCAACATTGCTCAAATACATTGTTCCTTTTTTTTATTAATTTTTAAAGTGGCAAACACCCTTTTACTAAGAAAAAAATAAAAAAATGAATAACTCGAAAACAATACACTTTCGCATAAGCACTTTAAGGGTCGTTTGATAGCTAATGTCCTGTACTATAACCCCTAAACGGGATCGTGTCGTCTTTTCCTGTAACCCTGTATACTATTGAATATTTATTAAAAAAATAGATATTTAAGGTGCTTAATCAAAATTCATTTTCTTAATTCATGATTTCAAATCGAAGATTTATTGTATTTATCTATAGTTCAATACCAGCATATCAGTCGATCCAACACGATACACAATATATCTTAAACACTAAAATGTTTTTTTAATAAATACAATATTCTAGCGTATAACTTTTACGCGCGATTGAAGTAAAAGTAACTGAATGAGATTTTTTTTAATCTATGGCACTAAATTACTTTAAAACATCCTGATTAATAATAATGCTTTAAAACAGCTGTTCTGTTTGGCTGCTTTTTTAAATACGGAAGGAAGTAACGTCGTGCTACATGCAAAAAAAGAGTTATTTACTCTCAATTAAAAAAAAAAGTTTACATCAATAATATAAATTATTAAAAAAAAAAAGTTTACATCAATATCAATATCAATCAATACTTATAATAAAACTGTAACAGGTCAAATTCTGTACATTGAAGATATTATGAAAATTTTTTTTCGAGGGCACTCTATAATCGATACTGAACCCAAAACTGTAATTTTTTTCATTTTTGTCTGTCTGTCTGTCTGTCTGTCTGTCTGTCTGTCTGTATCACGGCCGCGCATCACGCTGAAACTACTGAATGGATTCCAATGAAACTTGGTACGATTTGAGGTCATACTATGAGGAAGAATATAGGATACTTTTTATCCCGAAATTCACCATGGTTCCCGTAGGAAAGGGGACGAAAGTTAAAATGTATACTGAGTTGTAATTCATTAACGCGTAGTCCGATTTTATTCATTCTTTTTTTGTTAGAAAGGGGATATTTTAAAGATTGTTCCTTAAATATTTCAAGGTCATCGGTTTTTAACCGACTGTCAAAAAGGAGGTGGTTCTTTTTTCTACATAGATTTTTTCGAGGTTTCTGGACCGATTTGCAAATTTTTTTTAAATCAACAAAAAAAGTTTACGTCGTGGTCACATAAAAAATTCTGGATTCAGCTTCTTAATCCTGATACTGCAGGGTTACTGCCCGCCTGGGTTATCAAGATTCAGGAAGTGTTCATAGTGAATTCATATTGTAGGTACCAAGCAACGACAACAATCCCGAAAAATCAAAGAGTTCCCGCGGGATTTTAAAAAACGTAAATCCACGCGGACGAAGTCGCAGGAATCAGCTAGTCAATAATATAAATTATTTTGACCAGGTACTAGAAGATCAACGTGACAAACTCCATGAAAATTTGATGGCAAATAACAGTAAGTTTAAGTTTTTAATATTTCTAAAACTAATTTATTTTCTATGGCACTAAACATTTTTTCATTTACCTAAATCTCAAAATACTCTTTTTTTATTTTTGCCTTTTGGGGTGGAGACCATGGGTTCGGGTTTTTAAGGACCTTTCATCCTGTCTCGCGAAATCCACGGGGGACCGGAGGGCTGGCAGTTACCTCGGTCAGCATATTAGTCTGGCCATTCACGAGGTAACGCTGCCAGCGTTCTGGTCACCCTGCCTCGTTGTGGTGGTTTAGATGATTTTTTCGATCTGTAATTTTTATGTTCAATTGTTTAGATTCGTTTTTTACAATAAATAATCTCAAAATATATAAATAATTTTTGTTTAGTGCCATTATTGCTACCTCAAATTTTTTAAACTTAGCAAATAAAATACATACTAGAAAGTGTATTTTCCACAAATATTTAAATTGCATGAGATAAACTCGATATATAGAGATGATAAAGTTCTAAAGCATGTTTGGGGATTTTTATTAGAAATATTAAAAGTTATGTTAAATTACGAAAAGGGTGTTGCCAGCATGAGAACTAATTAAAAATAGATAATAATAAAGAGAGTACGAAAAGAATTAAAAGCACAAAGTAGTGCGAAAGATTTAGCATGTCGCTGGATTTAGGTGGTCTTTCATTGTTTATTTCTAAATTCCGTTATTTGTTTATTTTTTATTTTATACTTGTGGGATTTTTATATATATTTTGCATGTTATTGTTATTATTTAATCGGACACTGACTAAAATATGAATTGATACTTAACGTCAGTGTTCCGTGTTTTGTATATTTATATGTTGAGTTGCAATGACACAATTGCACTATATACCTTCATAAATATTTGTTTTTAATTCTTAATACATATAATATGGTCAATGTGATAAATCTTAAAATTAGATCTTACACACCTTGATTTTATCCACACTTTCACTTGTTACTTATATGTAATATAATTTATGCGAAAATGAAGGACAATAATAATTTATTTATTAATTTCATTATGAAACAATCAAAATTTTATACAATAATGAAATTTATGAGTTAATTTAAATGTTAAAAATTATTAATATTATACTTGTACATTTAAAAAACTCAATTTATCGCTTTGGCCTTAAATTTACATATTACTATCACATAATATACTTTTTTTTTAGTTTAACATCAAATCACCACACATTAACACATCATTATTATTGTATATATTTTTAATTTAATATAACGAGAGGGTCTATTCTGTACATTGAATGAATAATATCACTAAACAATACTAATTTAATTCAGTTTCATAGATGAATAGAATATCATATAATTTAAACTGTGCAGAACAGTAAGCTTGCGGCCTAAAGCCGTGGCATCTGCTAATATTTTATTAATATCCAGCACTAACTAATATAAACTGTAAAATATGTATATTAAAATGTTATGATCAACGAATCTATTCTATGATTAAATCTAAAAAATACATTAAATAAAGTCAAATATTGTGTTTCTGTTTCAGTAACTAAATATGGTTTAATTATCACAGTTTAGTAATATTGTAATATGATAAATTATTTACTAAAAAAATGAAAATCATATTTATAGAAAACTAGCCGCCCCAGCGAACTTCGTACCTCCTAACAGTCGATTCTTTTTCAGGATTTTTTTTAAATTTTTCTCTCCTTAAGAACCATCTCCGTACTTCAAGGAATATTATGAAAAAAGAATTAGCGAAATCGGTTCTGCTGTTCTCGAGATTTGCGATCAGCAACACATTCTGAGATTCATTTTTATATATAGAGATATACATATAAAATATTTAACATCCAAATTCTCACCAATGGACATGGATTCCATGACGCTGCACTTCTGCCTCTATACCCTTTGGACTAAATACGCTCTTGGGTTACCGAGATCGATTTTTCTCATCTCGTTATTATACCTAGTGAATCAGTTTATTTGCAGTGTCAATGGTAATTTTAACAAAAAAAAATCAAGCTAATCATTTTCCATTTTCTTAAAATAAATAATAAATTTTATTAGAATATATCAAATTTACTCAATTTTCATAAATAATTAGAATATTTATTTTACCCATAGCAATATTCTATCTGTGAAAAGATTCGTTGATTTATCATAACAATTTACTTTAAAGCTAAGAATGTTGGGTGGACAGTGTTATTATTTTTATTCTGAGGTAGCTTACATGAGAGTAATTGGAACCTCTTTGGATTTGTGGTGTGGAATGATGGTGGAATGCTAATTTTATGTTATATGTTATCTCATAAGAATTATTTTGCGTCACCATTTTAATTTAGATAGTTCAACAGGTGTTTCTTCCACGAATAACGTTTTAATTGAATATTGAAAGGATATAAAATATATTTACTTAATAGTACTTGGTTAAAATACTTCAATTAAATCTCACGAATTTTATTAAGTTTTTTAAAATGATTTTAACAAATTAAGTATTTGAACTAAACTTCATTCAGAGACAACACACATTTTGAAAAAAGATTAATTATCAGTTATTTCAATTAAAATTATTATTTACTAGTTATTATTAAATGAAAATAATGAAGAATGACTGTGATCAGAACGATAGGCAGTATGCCAACTCCGAAATTAAATAAACCAAACATTTATCAGTACAACCAAACACATAGTACTACATTATATCAAAATAATAGCATAATAATTATAATTATTATATGCGGTCACTCAATCACGGCGTCATATTATACCCTTAGTAAAACTTTTGTACATATTAATTTTGTCACCATATTCATAAATTACATATATACACTGTTATTCAATGATATATTCTTATGTATGTTTTGAAGCTTCTTTTGTGCATACACGGGCTGTTTTTATGAAATTACGTATTTAGATGATATGACTTTCACTTAGATTGTGAATGTTAGTTTTGGAATTGCATTTCAGTGTCTGAAAAATGGAAAAAAAAGTGCGGAAGTAAGTGATTATTTGTAATGTATGTATTAGAGTGTAATTATGTGACAGCTTCTACAGTATTAGAGCTTTATAAGTTCTATGAAACGTATATAATACATAATTTTATATGAAAAATGCTATTTTTGTTACTTTTAGTTGACATCACGTTGAAATATTTAAAAAAATATATTATAAACATCACTGGCTAATGCTTTTTAGTTTATTTATTGAGTCATACTATGATATAATATGTTTTACGCGTGTGTAATAAACAATTATCATAGCAAATTATCAACAAGTAAGAGTTCTATTTGCAATTTAAAAGGTAAGAATTCAATAAAATATCTCAATATAATTTTTAAAGATAAACTTTTGGTTATATTCTTTTATATCACAATATTAAAATCAACTTGTGAACATTAGTAAGTTGGAAGATTATTTTCAGCCAGTGATAACATCCCACCACTAATCTTTTATCTGACATTGACTTGCGTCGTTAGTTACCAGGATGAATACACGTCGATATTAATAAATCCTTTGATCTCCAGCGTAATAAACTGCCTTTTACTACTCCGGTATGACCACACGAGAAATGCGAACTATGTAACATAAATAATGTTGAACTAGCTGCAGCGGTACATTGTTGACCAGAGCAAATGTGACTCGATTTTATATAATTTTGTTATGTATCATACAATTTATAATAATATTGTAATCGTTCAATGGGTAATTATTGTAAAATGCACAAGTTACAAATATATACGTTAATTTGTGTCCTACAATTATAGATCATTGCAATCACTGCCTCACAAACATTCATAGCTTAGCCATGAGCTTAAAATTCGACCATGCTTCTTGCTTGTTATCTTTTTTTATTATTATTATTCAGTTTATTTATGTTTTTATTATTTGTTTCTCCGCTCCTACCCTTTACTAACGTCCTTCATTTTGATTTATCCTTTGTTCTCAAAAGCGTGAGGCGTTAACTTTAGGGGAATTTATAAAGACGTAGCATTTCGCGTGAAATACGATTTTAGACTCGATACCTAATACTCACTCGAGGATAAGCACTGAAATAATCTTTACGGCCGCCATAAGAACGGGACCGAGTGACGTGTAATATCATAAGCTACCCTAATGTTTTGCAGAGTCGGTAGAGCACTCGCAAAATCGAGGTTTGAAACGGCACGACCGGTACAAAGTCGGCCAGATTTTTAGTATGACTAAGTCAAAAATAAAGGAGGCTGCCCGGACAGCCTGTTTGCCATCACCACCTCTGCCGACTCCAGGCATCGACTCTTACGCGGACCCCGGCGGGGGCGAGCCGCCTCCCACCCCGACCTCGCCGGTCGCGGACTCGGCTTACTCTGACCACCACGGCTGCTGGCCTTGCGAGCACCGCGAGCACTCGGACTGCGAGGCCTCGCACGCATCGCAGCCGTCCAGCGGCCGCAGCTCGCCGCGCTGGGACGAGGATGACGAAGAGGAGCGGCACCACATCCTGACGCAAGGTTCAGGCCGCCCGCTGTCGCCTCGCTCCGCTCCCTTTCCCTTGAACGACATTTGAGGCTTCGCTTTAACAACTAGACAACTTTTAACAAAAAAATGTGCGTATAACCTTACAGCATCGACGAGAGCGATGGGCGGCGCTGGAGCGGGCAATACACATTCATTTATATAGTGCGGCCCGGTCGAGTCGTCCGCTCTGCTGTCTGGCAGGACGCAGCATATTACATAAATGAATGCGTACTATGTTATCCCCACTCCTTCCTGCCCCACCCGTCGTCGATGTCGTGCCTTAAACTAAACGCGCACGAGATTTCATTTTTTAAAATAAGTCTGCAAAAGTTTTTTATCATATCAAGTACTATAGAGCTTTTAATCGATGATACTACTTCGTGCTTTAAATCACCTCGTCAAAAGATGACAGTCACAAACAGCTGTTCTGTTTGGCGACCATTTTAAATACGGTTAGAAGCAACGCGAATTAAAACAGTAACTATTCCATCCGAAAAAGATCTGACTTACTCTCATTTTCATTGAATAATTGCAAACCTAATTTTCTCTCCGAGTAAATTTGCTGTTCCATTCAGTTAATAAGGAAATCCTCAGCTTTTGATTATTACATTGAATTTTAGAATAATTCGCTTCGACGCGCCAAGCGAAATTTTGTTGTTGATACAGTTGATAGACTCACAACTGAAGCCATGTCTCAAATACTGTTCAAATTGCTTTTAGAAATCCGGTAGGTCGTAAGCTGGCTATTGTGAAAACACAGATACATAGCGCTGGCGCTACCTGTCGATATGTATATAGTTATATATTCCTCGATGTATTTAAGGGCGCTTATTTATTACACACAACATGTGAGGGCAGTGATTGCGAATTTTAAAATTGACGATATATTTATTTTTTACGATTTTAACAGCTTTGCATCTCAACAGGTGGCGCTGGTCGTCTAAGTATTGATATACTAAGCGCCATCCTGAATTTTATTTTGGTCGTATAATCATGTATAACGCATACAAACTAAGGGAAATCGTGTCCGCCATATTATGACGTTTTGGCTGCCAATATGATCCGATTAGGTAGGGTTAGCAAAAAATATAATATTATTTATAAAAGAATTAACCGCGAATGAAAATACTTCATTCGAATGTAGCTTTTCAACTACACAGATGTCTGCATCATTCTCAGAGTAGTCATCATCTTCATACACATTACAGCTGATTCTCCCTATAAAAATAGAACATGATGGGGATCTAAAATATACCAACCACTGACTGTTGTTTAAAAGAAAAGTAGGTATTTTATTGCCAGTGTTTATAATAAAACTAAAGTTCTCACCATAACCTCCAAATGCCAGTATTTCTTCTATTCGTTTTACGAGATTTATGTCTCAGCCAGGTTAAATAACCAGGGACACGCATAAAACTCAAAGCACGTATATTTATACGTGCTTTGAGTTTTATACAAAATTAAATAATGTTTAATTATTAAATAATAATATATGAAATAATATTATATTAAATAATATAAGAAAAGTTTTATATGCAAAATATTTTCTTTGCTAACCGTACTTTTCGAATGACAGTTGACAGAGCAAATATGGCGTTCCCATTGTTACTTTGGACACATTATATAAATTCAGAACTATTTATTATAATATACTTACGTTTTTTTAGGATTTTTGAAAGTTTATGGTGACGCTATTAAGTAAATTCTTTACACTTTGTGAATGTTGCTTTTGACGGCTACAAAATATGAACAATGAGTTTATAAATACACAAATCACCCTATAGCTAATTAAATATTTCGAGGAGCTGGTGAATCAAAATGGTGTATTTATAAATTAACCTGTACGTGTATTACTGTAGTAGGTATAAAGGCACTACCTCTCCCTCTATGACGTGTTAAGTTACTATTTTGTATTAGGTTTGTCATAAAAATCCCCAGTCTAAAAAATATATTTACAATTTCGGTCATTTTGTTTTTTTGGCAAATGTTTTAATTTTTTTCGTTTATGTTGCTATGATGTCAATTTATATACGTATTATAATATTATGTATTTAAGTATTGACCAATTATGTAGACCAATTTGCTTGAAAATTTATAAATGAAAAAAATTAAAGTCAACAGTATTTTTTTAAATAGATATAGGTAAGTATATATTATATTATCGAACACGCAAATAACATATTATGTGCAACACGTCTTACTTAAAGCCACATATATAGTATAAAACATATCCCACAACAAACGTTATTTTTCAACACAAGAAGGTACACTGAAACGTGTGCTTTAATCGTATATCATTGAATTACTCCTTCCAATGATTAACTTTCTGATAGGTGTCGTAATAGTAACTATTTTTAATACTCTACCATGCGTGTTTAAAAAAATTAGTTGCGTGTTTTTACCTACACTTCAAGGGAATTTCTAAATAACTTTAAATACATATTAAAAATTGCGGAACCGGCGGGATAACGCGCTCTTGAAGTTTTTATCCATCCCAAATTCACCCAACGCGCCTAATGAAGTTTTTACTACAAAAGCAAACTGAAAATTAGTATGGTTCAGTTAGAGGCATTGCGTTCTTGCAAATAGCACCAATATTCTTAATTATATTTTTTATAATAAAATCCAGTAAAAGCGCGTCCTCCGTTTCACATTTTTTAAGACTAATGCATATCTTACGACATAATTACAGCACAACGCAAATCTCGTCTCGTTGTCTCAACAGTGCCATACAATATTTAAAGTTAACAACTAATATTAACCTGACGTGTGACCTCGACGGTGTTTGTTGATTCCGTTTCTATTTTCAATGGATGAAATATGAGTATGCAACTATGAAACACCCTAATTAAGAGAATTTTTCATAGTATTTTACACAATTTGAAATATAAATTATTTTAAAGTAATTGCTTAATGAAACTAGTTTCATATTTAAATATTATTACGTTTTAAATAACTTTTCTCTGTAAATATAATTATGAAGATATTACATAAATAGGTAAGTACTATATTCATGAATCTTATAATTTAAATTCATACAATTCTGAAAATGAAAAACATGAGTGAAAATGTTTGTTAGTATCATTATATTTTTTTATAAAAGACAGGAATGAATATTTAAAAATATATCGTGGTGAAAAATTTTAGATCGTTAAATCGAAGGTAAAATTAATGAATGTTATAGATGTATTTTTATACTAGCTTAGCATTACCTTGGATGTTAGCATATTTTGGTACTTATGAGATTTGACATGTATGTATGTATTTGTGCATGATTTATTAGTGCATAATGGATGCTTGTATTTTCTTAATATCATCTGTCAATTTACTCTATATCCTATAAAAACTAGTTTTCGGATCAAGTTTCAATCTAAAGCTAAACATTTACCTATTTGGTTAATCGGTATGGTCTTATATAAGCTACTAGAAAAATGTACTATTTTGTTTTGTGACGATAAATTATTTCAACAAATTAAAATTTTTGTGATGAAATTTTTCTCGAAATCATATCATAGACAATATTTTAAACTTATCTTCTTAATACAAAATAAAATTTTATAAGAAAAACATACTGTCTTCAATAGTGTCATAAAATGGGAAACCCCAGAAAAGAACAAAATTTATTAAAACAAATACTTAAAAGTTATTCCAATATAATGTGCTGATAGGTCGATCCAATTTACGGAAAAGTTAATTGGCAGGTGATGAATATTAATATTTTTTTGGATTCTTCTTATAAATATTATGTTGTTTTTTGTATGATGTATAAATTGCATGATGTGTGCATTTTAAAGATTGAATGTTGTCAACTTTTATTTCGCCTATTATAATATTTTATATAGATCTCAGTTCGCTTGTTTTATTTTCTTTTTTCAATTTTAGAAAAAGCACTTAAAAATTAATCTAAATTTCGCTAAAAAGATAATTTTGAAGAAAATATTTTATTGTTGTATTAATAAAATATTTTTGTTGATTTAATTGTTATATTTAAGAAGACTTTATATCTCATAGAGATACTTAGTATGTTTTGCAGATTTCAACTAGAAATATAGTAATGTGTAGTATGCATGATCAAATATATTACGCCATTAATTCTGTTCTACAATATTTTTTATGATATTATAGAATCTCTTCATCTGTAAGGTGTCCATAGAAATATTTATAAATGTTTTAACCGACTTCAAAAAAAGAAGGTTATGTTTACTACTACTGTCCAAAATCTAAATTAAAATAATATTAAAAATAGAATTAAGTAAGAAAATTAAATTATGTCATTTTTGTTACCACTTTTGGAATTGATTTCAAAAAGGGCAGGAAATGGGTTAACCACGGGGTTAACATTGACATATTGTGTCAAATTAAATAATCTTTATTTTCAAAAAGAAAGTTTACATAATTTTGACCACTAGCTCCCAAAGAAGTAAAAACTGTGTCATGGGAGCTAGTACCTTCCCTGTTACATTGGTTCTTAGTCTTACTTTGCAGTCACTTTATTTATCTAATTAAAAATAACTCATGATACTGAAATTTACAGAAAGTCGTAGCAAATCAATTGAAAATCGGTCACGATAATCCGAATTCCCCCTATTGCAAATCGGTCATTGCGGTCGATAAATAACGACCTACAAAATTCAGCAATCTGGCTAAATTTATTATGTTTCACTCATGCAGTTTCTATTTCTGCACTTCCCAACCATAATAATTTGTGCTTATCCGTTAGTTAACGCGTTTTTGTTTTGAGTTTTGACTCGCAGTTTCGAAATACATATCTCGATTTCAGATTGAGCTTTGAAATGATAATTTTGAGGAAAAATATACCTACCTGTCAAAAACTTACTTCATTTATAAAATTAAATAAACTAAAATAACTAAAGGAATATTTGACCTTACATTACTTTCCTAACTAAAAAAATTCTGTCAAAATTGCACTACATTTTGTGTGACCAGATGGTATTTTGACCTGAATATTTGTTGCAATATTTAACGATTTACTTATTTAGAATATATGCGATTAATTTGATGGGATTTCACAGGCGACCTGCCCACATACTTGACCCGTTTCCAATGGGACATGGCAAAGTATCCCATCAAGCAGAGTCTTCGCAACATCGCCGATATCATCAGTAAACAGGTACGTAACTGTATTTTATTTTCTCATTAAAAGTCCGTCCATCATGTTATTTTCTTTTTGACATTTGCACGCCTGTCAAATGTAAAAAATAACACTTAGGTATTTGGTGTTACTCTAGAACTCCCACTAATAAAGGATTTTAAATATTTCCAACGGGGTCTTGAAAGAACCTAATCCACAGGAAAGAAGACGGAAGAGCTAATCTAATAAAATTTTGTTCCAACTGTCGTAAATTAGATGATGCCCACCATTTCGTCCGCGTGGATTTACGTGTTTAAAAATCCCATAGAAACGCATTGATTTTCAGCGAAAAAAAGTGGCCTTTGCTCGTCTACGGGATGTAAACTCTATACCTTTGTAAAATTACCTGTATTGTATGTAGAAAGAATTTCAGTCAATTAGGTGTTTTTGAAATAAAAATAGCGAGCAAACGAACAGGCGGATCACCTGATATTAAGTCATTACCGCCGCCTATGATCATTTGCAGCACCAGAGGAACCGCTAATGCGTTGCCGGTCTTTCAGGAATTTGTTGTTCTGCCCCTTGAATAACTCCATGTTGTAATCTAGTGAAAGAAAGAAAGAAGAAGAAAGAAATGAATTTATTTGTTGTTGGTGTCACAGATAAAAACTAAGTACAAATGTAACATTTTCATCTGTGACACCACCCCAAATGGGTGTACAGCTCAGCATAATGTCTTGCATCATATGCGTTAACACACATAAGATGCAAGACGCTGATTTTCAGCTGTGACCCGGGAACACCGTCGAAGGGAGTTGGTTCCACAGTTTGCATTTTCGTAGATAATTTGTCAAATAGGAATATATTATTATGGCCTAAGTATAATGTAGTGCGGCACATGTAACGGGTGTTAATTGACAGCAGTAATGTGGTTCCGCAGGTGGGGCAGATCGACGCCGATCTGAAAGTCAAGTCGGCCGCCTACAACTCCCTGAAGGGCAACCTACAGAACTTAGAGAAGAAACAAACGTAAGTGTTGTCCGGACAAAATGAGTTCTCGCGCGCCATTTTAACTATGTGCCAACTGTCATGAAAAAAGTACAGTTCACCTTGAATATTGTCTATGTATAATAAAAGGAAAAGCTGGCTGACGTACCGACTGACTGATCTATCAACGCACAGCTCAAACGACTGGACAATTGAAGAATATTTAATATAATTACTTTCTATTTTCTATAACTAGATAAATTTAATTATTGACATCTAATTTTAACTTAATTTTAATTGTGTTATATTCTTTTTATATGTTGTGACATTTTATTCATTGCAAGTTGTATGACTCCAGTGCCTATAATTTTATTTAATAACTTCATTTAAATTTTAGATCCCTCTCTTAACATATTTGCACACTATTAATTTAGTCGAATGTTATGGTTATGTACTCTGATTTATTGTTTACTTCCATATTTTTTGTATTAACTTGCAAATAAATGATTATTTGTGTAAAATCCAATGATCGGAGCATTTCCAATTTAACTTAATTTATTATTACTTTGTAACTACTATTTTGGTACATGAAAAATAAAAATAAATAAATCGGTTGCAGTGGCAGCCTGCTGACGCGCAACCTGGCGGACCTGGTGAAGAAGGAGCACTTCATCCTCGACAGCGAGTACCTCACCACGCTGCTCGTCATCGTGCCCAAGTGAGTCCGTCCCCAGGCACCCCGCAGGCCCTTCACAGGCCGGTTGCTACAGTATGACGCGAGGAATCCACCTCCGATCGGCTTGCTGATTATCTAGACTTTTTATCTTTTTAATAATCAGAGAGAACAGTTCTGTTCTCGCTCGCACACTCTTTAGCGCCTTAGCTCGGGACGATGACAAATGGACACGCGACATTAAAAAATAAAGATGGAATAATTATTTTCCAATAGGATTTTTTTTAATTTTCCTTTTTGAAGTAAGTAATTAATTTTCCAACTTTGTGATATTTCACAGGCTACTTATTTACTATATGTATGGCACTAGCAAGTGTTACATATGAAAGCGCTTTTCACGTGATTTATTCACATGCGATCTGTGAAATGGTTCATCCAGCAGGTGCAAAGATATTCGGGTCAATTAAAATGGGGATCCTTACTACCAATTTATCCCGACAGGTGGCGCTTAAGCGATCCGACGATAGAGGTAGTAATCATCTGTGGAAACTGCTAAATCTATTGCTATCCCTTTCATTCCGCAAGCAACATTATGATGTTGCTTGCGGAAAAGGATAACACTTGATTTAGACCTGTTAATTTAGTTTAGCTCTTAGAAAATAAAGCTACCTGCGTCAAATGTACTAACATTTGACGCCTGCCAGTGACGTCGGAGCCTCGACGTTGTGTTAGAAGTTCCCTAACTGTCGTGAACTGTGCACGCAGGTCCATGTTCAACGACTGGAATGCAAACTACGAAAAGATTACCAACATGATCGTGCCGCGCTCCACGCAGCTCATCCACCAGGACAATGACTATGGACTGTTCACCGTCACGCTCTTCAAGAAGGTAATAATAAAAAAAATTGAAGAAACAAAGT
The DNA here is from genome assembly GCF_902806685.2 of Maniola hyperantus. Lineage (NCBI taxonomy): Eukaryota > Metazoa > Arthropoda > Insecta > Lepidoptera > Nymphalidae > Maniola > Maniola hyperantus. Next base: position 15,626,102 of record NC_048542.1, on the reverse strand, counting down.
TTCAATTCATATGAAAATGTATATTGTATCTACTAGTAAAATTATAAAAAAAATATGAAAAAAAACAACACAAAAAATAAAAGAAAAAAAAACATTAAAAAAAATATAAAAAATATATTATGAAAAAGACATTAAAAAATTTATGATAAAAAAGTATGTATTAAAAAGATAACAAATAACAATGAAAATTTTAAAAGAAACAATGACTACAAAAAATTAAGTAAAACTAGTAAAAAAATTGTACTAGTAAAATTATAAAAAAAATATGAATAAAAAATAAATAAAAACAACACAAAAAATAAGAGAAAAAAAACATTTTAAAAACTATAAAAAAATATTATTATAAAGACATTAAAACAATTGAAAAATAATAAGTTTATGATAAAAAAGTATGTATTAAAAACATAACAAATAACAATAAAAAATTGAAAAATAAACAATAATGACTACAAAAAAATAAATAAAAAAAGATATGATACCTAATGAAATACTTAAATAAATAAAAACTATTAAAAATAAAAAATAAAAAATAGTTATAAGACAGAATATTAATAAAATCGTGTGTCATCCAGTATTAAACTGTCCAGCAATTTCCATTACAGTCCTCTTGGAAATTGCTGGCGTGCGGCCAGTAAGACAGAATAACGGTCCTCTGTAACGAAAACCTTTGTTCAGTAAAGTAGCCAATTCCGAGCAAGTGAGAAAAAAATATTTATTAAATGTCGTACTGCTGTACTGTCAAATTTCGTCCGCTTTTATGACACACTGTCAATTATTCGCAGGTGGTGGACGAGTTCAAGCTACACGCTCGAGAGCGCAAGTTCATCGTGCGCGAGTTCTCTTACAACGAAGCCGACCTCGCCGCCGGCAAGAACGAGATCACCAAACTTGTCACTGACAAGAAGAAACAGTTCGTGAGTTGACACACACACACACACATGCACACAACCTACACACTCGCGAGCACAAGTTCATCGTGCGCGAGTTCTCTTACAACGAACCCGACCTCGCCCGCCGGCAAGAACGAGATCACCAAACTTGTCACTGACAAGAAGAAACAGTTCGTGAGTTGACACACACACACACACACACACATGCACACAACCTACACACTCGCTCGCCGCCGGCAAGAACGAGATCACCAAACTTGTCACTGACAAGAAGAAACAGTTCGTGAGTTGACACACACACACACACACACATGCACACAACCTACACACTCGCGAGCACAAGTTCATCGTGCGCGAGTTCTCTTACAACGAAGCCGACCTCGCCGCCGGCAAGAACGAGATCACCAAACTTGTCACTGACAAGAAGAAACAGTTCGTGAGTTGACACACACACACACACACATGCACACAACCTACACACTCGCGAGCACAAGTTCATCGTGCGCGAGTTCTCTTACAACGAAGCCGACCTCGCCGCCGGCAAGAACGAGATCACCAAACTTGTCACTGACAAGAAGAAACAGTTCGTGAGTTGACACACACACACACACACACACACACACACACACACACACACACACACACACACATGCACACAAGCTACACGCTCGCGAGCGCAAGTCCAACGTGCAAGTCAGACTCGCGCACCGAGGGTTCCTACTCGGAAATTTTTCGCGTCATTTTGCACGATAAATCAAAAACTATTATGCCTAAAAATAAATAAAAATCTGTTTTAGAATGTACAGGTCCCTTTCATATGATACTTACCCCACTTGGTATAGTTATCATAGTTATTGAGAATTGAAAATAATAATTATTTGTTCATGAACACATTTTCATCATTTTTTTGTGTGATCACTTTATGGTTTTCGGATTTATTCCTTTACTTCTGCTATAAGACCTGCCTACCTGCCAAATTTCATGATTCTATGTCAACGGGAAGTACCCTATACGTTTTCTTGACAGACACGACAGACAGACAGACAACAAAGTGCTCCTATGAGGGTTCCCTTTTTTCCTTTTGAGGTACGGAACCCTAAAAAGAAATGAACTGATCAAATGGTGGGTTCCAGGGTCCGCTGGTGCGATGGTTGAAGGTGAACTTCTCCGAGTGCTTCTGCGCCTGGATACACGTCAAAGCCTTAAGAGTATTCGTCGAGTCCGTGCTTAGGTAGGTACACATCAGGTACAGTAATGCAAAACATTTTAAAAAGCGGATGCGGATTTCCAGCTCAATTTTTTTTTTTTTTTTTTTTTTTTTCCTCTAGGAGGAGGAAAAATCCCTAATGGACTTCTGTCTATCGACAGGGTGTGTCCGACTCGCACGGACTAAAAAGACCTCCCCCTCTGCGAGATCAGCACGGAACCGTGTAACATTACTTCGTGCTGACCCTCTGGTTGCTCTCTCTCCTTTTTTTTCTTGTTTTTCTCTATCCTCCCTTCTCAACATTATGGCTCTCAGCATCTGACCGTATCTGTGCCACTCATTTTCGATTGACACCATACGGGCTACCAGATTTTGGGCGTTGACACTGTCGCTTGCTCCCTGTGCTGCTTCTCTAAGATCCGCGCACGCGGGACACTCAAAAATCGCGTGTCTCGGGGTGTCTTCCTCTCCGCAAAAGTAGCAATTTTCAGTAGGCGCTTTCCCTATTGCGAAGAGGTAGGTGTTGAACACCCCGTGGCCGCTGAGTTCCAGCTCAATGTATGTAACTGTTTAAGGTACGGGTTGCCCGTGAACTTCCAAGCGGTGGTGATGGTGCCGGCGCGCAAGAGCATGAAGAAGCTTCGCGACGTGCTGCAGCAGCTGTACGCGCATCTCGACCACTCCGCGCAGCAGCACGGCCAGAACGCGGCCGACGTGAGTGCTGAGCTTATTTTTAACCGACTTCAAAAAAAGGAGGAGGTTCTCAATTCGTCGAAATCTTTTTTTTATTTTTTATGTATGTTCCCCGATTACTCGAAAACGCCTGGACCGATTTTGAAAATTCTTTTTTTGTTTGAAAGGGTATACTTCAAAGTTGGTCCCATTTCAATTTGGTGAAGATCTGATGAACATCTTTGAAGATAGATACTGGAACTCCTCAACGGATAAAAGTAAATTGCTCGCGATCAGTGTAATAGCTTAGTAAACAGTAGATTTTTAACCAGTCATAGCATAATTCCATGGGGCCACTAAAAATTGTGAAATAAAAATTTTTTACAAAAAAAATAAAAACCGACTTCGTTACACAAACACTAAAAATTGAAAAATAATTTAATTTATTTCCGAATATCTTATGTATACAAGAGTTAATATAGTTCCATAATAATATTTTTTGGGGTCGGTGCCAATGAGGTGCCATTGTGGAGTCTCATAAAAATATGAAGTCTAGACAATTCGCGCAGCTGAAGCTAATTGGCACCGGCACCAAAAAATATTATTATGGAACTATATTAACTCTTGTATACATAAGATATTCGGAAATAAATTAAATTATTTTTCAATTTTTAGTGTTTGTGTATCGAAGTCGGTTTTTTTTTTTTATATATATTTTTTTGACTACACTTCAAGGCTAAATAATTTTAAATACATATCAAAAATTTCGGAACCGGCTTTGGAGTCACCAGTTTACCTATTCGGGGTTTGCCTATTATGTGGCTTCACCTTACCAATGAATAGCGCCGTGTTCTTGTTCAGTCTATCAGGTTCAAATAACACCAGGTTCACCAATTCGTTAGAGATTTATTACAATTACATAAAATAGAGTAAATACTGTGACAACTGATAAGGAAGGACTTAATACTACGGCGGGCCGGGAGCAACTGAACTGCTGACGCTATTTCTTACAATATATGCCCGAGTGGCTAGATGCTAGCGTAAGCAGTCCCCCTACACCGGCAGGGTTCAAAGTCAAATGATTTATCCAGAGACCCAGGATAGTACCCAGTGGAGATGTAGGTTCGAATCCTGCCGGTTCCGAAATTTTTGATATGTATTTAAAATTATTTAGATATCTTTTTAGTAGTAAACCAGACCTTGTTGTAGACCACCCCTTTTAGTTGTAGACCAGCTATTTTTGTATAGCCCCTTTTTATTATAGACCAGCCTTTCTCGATGAAGACCAGCTCTTTTTGCTGGAGAGCAGCAATTCTTGTTGCTGATCAGACCTTTTTTGGGACACCATCTCTTTTAGTAGTAGACCAGGCCTTTTAGTTGTAGACCAGCTATTTTTGTATAGCCCCTTTTTATTATAGACCAGCCCTTTTTGACATTATTTTATACGGAGTATGTAGAGGTGTAATGTGTTGCAATTGTTTGCAGACGGCGGAGCTGGCGGGTCTCGGGTTCGGGCAGTCGGAGTACTTCCCCTACGTGTTCTACAAGATCAACATCGAGATGGTGGACAAGATATAGACCCACACCACATCACATTACAATATTATTTATAGGTAAAACTAATTTCTTTTAGCATTTTGACTATTCTGAGTGATTTCTATCCACACTAATTCCATACTATAATATTATAGATGCGAAAGTGTGTCTGTCTTCACGGTCCAGCAGTTTAACCGATTTTGATGAAATTTGGAACAGCGTTAGCTTACATCCCGGGGAAGGATATAGGCTAATTTTTATCCCGGAAAATTGTGGTCATGAACTAATAATTAGTATTTTCAATTTTCGAAGTAAGATAACTATATCAAGTGGGGTATCATATAAAAGAAGACAGATTTTTATTTATTTTTATTATGCATCATAGTTATTGAATTATCGTGCAAAATGTCTAAAAAATACAACTGTAGTACGGAACCCTCGGCGCGCGAGCCTGACTCGCACTTGGCCGGTTTTTATTTGAAAACATTTTCGAATTGAATTTCAAATGTAGAATTTCGAATAAGGACCTACATATTTTTTTAAACATTTTCGAATTGAATTTCGAATGCTCTTGAAAATATGTTTATGATTGTTTGGCGAGTGGTGCCTCAATATGGTTAACTGTCACTGAGACTTGCCTTTATCATTTGTATGGGTAGCGCTATACTAACTTCTTTCCGGGGATAGAGTATAGTTTCGAACTCGTCATCAACCCGGACTTCCACACGCCACGGTATTTCACCGCTGCCATCCAGCGGCTCCCTGTGACTCGTTTGATGTTGTCTGTCCACCTAGTAGGAGTCTTCCAATGCTGCGCTTTCCAGTGCGAGGTCGCCATTATAATGGATTGTTATTTCTTTTTCAGGTAATGTTACCAGGCGAAGCTGCTGTATGTGTGTCCAAATAAGTGCTAGCGAACAATAGATAAAAGTTTTAACATTTGACAACCTTTTAGCCCTTTCCAAATCCAAGACTATATAGCACTCCTAGATGAAAACTATTTCAACTCAAAAAGTTTTTCAGAAGCTAAGAAAAAACTAATCTTTTTATAATCTACAGAAAATATTGAAATTTTATAAAATGATTTAAAAGGAATTAATTATTGTGCTTTTGAATATTACATATAGCATGGTAAGTAGTTAAGGATCAGAAACTGAGGTTATATCAAAAGGTAACATTTTTGAGTTGCAACAGTTTTGATCTAGGGGTGCGAATTATGCTAATACCTTTTATTTCTACAATTTTTTTTGTATGTACATATATTTTTTGAAGTTTTGCGTGTTTTATCAAGCCAGGTTGTTGACACTGTACTATATTTATAATAATTATAATGAAATAATGAATGAAAGTATATTTATTAAGATGCCATCTAGAATAATTCGAGCTTTGGCAGAAATTCCGCGAATTTAAAATTCCGGTAGATGAAATATTTTTTTAAACGCAACAATTTTATTTTTCAGTATTAAAGTTGCGTCGGTTATTAGAATAGATATTTCGCGACACTGTATAAATGAAATAATTAAATGAAATAAATTGTTCAATAAATAAATTATATTGGAGTTTATGCAAGAGCTATGTAAATAAGAACATTCCTCATTATAACTTGTGTAGTACATAATAAAATATTATTCAAGTTACTGTTTCTTGTTGTTTTATTCTTGTGTTGATATTACTTTCACATTTTCAGTCATAAAATTTAAAAAAAACGGTCAAGTGCGAGTCAGACTGGAACAACGTTATTTCGACATTTTGCATGATAAATCAAAAACTATTAAGCATAAAAAACACTGACTCACCACCGCACACACAATATTACCTAATTATTATATATGCCTGGTTAAAAACCTACTGTTTACTAAGCTGTTACACTGATCACAAGCAATTTACTGTTATCTATTGAGGAGTTCTGTTCTCCATCTCCGAAGATATTCATCAGATCCTCACCAAAGTAAAATAGGACCACCTCTCAAGAACGACCTACCAAACAAAAAAAAGAATCATTAAAATCGGTTCATATTTGGCGAAGAAATCGCGTTACAAACATACAAAAAGACATATATTCGAATTGAGAAGGAACCTCCTTTTTTCAAGTCTGTTAAAAATATGCTATGCCTGGTTAAAACTACTGTTTACAAAGCTATTACACTGATCGCGAGCGATTTACTCTTATTAATTGAGGAGTTCCGTTCTCCATCTCCGAAGATATTCATCAGATCTTTACCAAATTAAAATGGGACCACCTCTGAAGTATGTCCTACAGAACAAAAAAAGAATTATCAAAATCGGTTCATAATTATTAACGGAGTTCGTAAACAGACCCATGTTCTATTACTTGGGCGCCAAGCAACATTCATGTAAGAATAGTAAGTAGGTAGGTACCTAAGTAATTGTAAAAAACAAAACCAGAACACAGCACATTAGAAAGAAACACTTTATTTTAAATTATTATGAATCTAACGTGTCACTTATCACTAGAACGTTCAATCCTTCCACTCGTCATTTTCCTCTGTTCTGTTATCATCTTCCAACATTTTGTTCAATGTAGAGTCGCCGCCTTCGGTCATCCTGTTAAATAGGGAAGTCAATAACTTCTTATTTAGATGATCAGTGAGAGTTATTTCTCTGGCTGGTTGTTCCTGAATTTGTTCTGGATTATTCACGGTCTCTTGTGGTGCTGGCATTGTTGGTTAAATTAGTAATTCACAGCAGTGAATTTAATTGAAACAAATGAAGTAAAAATAATAAAACGAAAACACTGAATTGAAATATTAGGAAATATGTAAATATCAAGCGACTGAATTAAAGATCAATATATTGTGTATATAATATACAAATTCAGTATGCTATTTTTTTGGTTGGATTAATTTCCATCATAATGACACTGGCATGACAGTTGGAGGAACATGACAGAAAATGTATGCGGGCAACACTTCAACATGGTATCTTTCCTCCTGAGTAGGTACCTACCTACTTAAAACAAGCTGGGAAATGGGAAATGCAAGAAGCACAGAATAAGCAAGAAACTTGTACATTTTAATCACAGACCACTATAAACTTTGGGGAAATGTGAGGAACGTGATGTGAGGAATCAATATTTACTCTATGGAATCAATCAGCTGATAATGTTGCTATATTAATAATTTGTCACCTCACTCCTCAGTCACCAAAGCATAATATTAATATCTTAATCAAAGAGTAACTTTGTAAATAGTACTATATCAATGCTTTATTTTGCTTCGTATGTTTCTGAGTCTAGTATTATGATATGAAAAGATTAAGAACGTAATGATAAGAGCAATTAGACGTGTTTCAATTATGTTTTGAGTTTTCTACTGGCAACACTGCAAGAACGAACGTCGTCGTCCTTCCGACTAGCGACTTTTTTGTCGGCTAGTGTAGTAATTCGATAAAAAAATCCAATAAAAGTTAGTATTTGTGCTATTTCCACTAATAAGTACCTATTACCCAGTGATTATTACGTAATTTATATGCGGAAAACGCATTCGATCTTAAATCAAGCATTTATTTACGGTCAAAGACAGTTGAAGTCTTACATAACTTGGGAGACATAACCTGCATTTTTATTTATTAGTTGTGTTAATAATTTCAGAGCCGTGAAAATGTTGGGTCGTTTCGCTCCGGGGGTATGCACCCAGGTGACCATGGGGGTCAACCAGCAGCAAACCCGTAATATGGCCACCTTGAAAGCCATTTCCATGCGCTTGAAGTCGGTTAAGAACATCCAAAAGATTACCCAGTCCATGAAGATGGTGTCAGCTGCCAAGTAAGAGAAGGTTTTCAGTGTATTAAGAAAGTTAGAATTACCCAAGTACATACATGTTTTCAAATTTATGAAGGTCAGAGGCACCGTGCAAAAAAATAGTGTCCAATTGAGAGCCTAATGGAGCCTAAGAGCTTGGAAGTTGGTTAAAACTTATTACTTACCTCAATGCAGATATTTTTAAATACAGTGTACCTAAACCTAAACCCTTATTTCGAACTTCTATTTAACGAAACACTTCTTAAAACATAGAAATTACTAAGGTTTGTTTGGTTTACAATGGGGCAGATTCTCTTGTACACAATCTCTAAACTAAACTAAAATGACACATCTAATTATATTGATATCCCTGTCATAATGTTGCTTGCGGAAAAGGATAGCACTAGATTTACACCTGTGAATTTAGAGAAAGACAGAAAAGAAATAAAATGCATTTATTTGTTGTTGGTGTCACAGATAAAAACAAAGTACAAATGTAACATTTTCATTGTGACAGCACCAGTGGCGTACAGGTCATAGAGGCATAAATGCACTGCTTACCCTAGTTGTAATAGCTCAATGCATATTTTTCATTATGACCTGTCAGTAAACACATTCCTACCTAACTAATGCTTACCCTGGCTTCAAACACTGTGCACGCCACTGGACAGCACCCCAAATCGGTGTACAGCTCAGCATAATGTCTTGCATCATATGCATTAACAGTAACACGCATAAGATACAGTCTTAACGTCAAGGGATAAGGTCTGTATTTCATTGTTGTACATTTGAATTTAGTCAGTGTTAAGTTGCATTTTTCTGTGCAAATGAATATTGCCGATGCGACTTACAGTGTTAGTACTGTATCAGTCTATAGAAGTTGTTACTTACGTAAAAATGTTTACAGATATACACGGGCTGAGCGCGACTTGAGGGCTGCTCGTCCGTACGGCGAAGGTTCCGTGCAGTTTTACGAAAAGGCTGAGGTGATTTATTATTTTTAGGGCTCCATACTTCATAATGAAACAAAACTCTTATTAATTTTATTTTCATACAAACAATTCGCGTCATCAAAACCGTTGATTTGATTTGGGGCTCTTTGCCCGAAGGGTGCCAACGGGACCATATTACTATTAATATCCTCTGTCTATCAGTGGGCTGTATCTCGTAAACCGTAATAGGTAGAGAGTCGAAATTTACATGGAATGTGTATTTCTGCTGCCACTATAACAACAAATAGTAAAATTTTGAAAATGGCCGCCAAGTAAATTTAATGGTACGGAACCCTTCGTGTGCGAGTTCGACTCGCGCTTGACCGATTTTTTTAAACGTATAGTTTTGTTTTTGCAGGTAGCTCCCCCCGAAGATGAACCCAAGCAACTAATGATTGCTATGACTTCTGACAGAGGTAAGAGTCCTCCTTCAGTCAGTATTAATTTCTTAAAGAAGTTTCACTTCAAATAGAAAACAAATCTCTTAGAGGTTCACAGCAGGGATGCTATGGCAGTGGTTATTATCGGAATCGGACGCGGAGGCAGAAGAGACATGTCTTAAGGGCAGGTCCGCACGTCGCACCGCACGTCACCCGTGCCGGGTTAGCGCGGGGGCCTGTCGTGTACCATATGTCTGTAATACAAGCTCCCTTACTGAGCGAGCATATTGTTTTGATAAAAAGTTGCTGATTTGACTATAAGGCATCATCCCTATTGTTTTGGTCCAGGTCTGTGCGGCGCGGTGCACACGGGGGTGTCGAAGGTGATCCGCAACCGGCTGGCCGAGCCTGGCGCGGAGAACATCAAAGTGATCTGTGTGGGCGACAAGTCGCGCGCCATCCTGCAGAGACTCTACAGCAAGCACATCATCAGCGTTTGTAACGAGGTGAGCTTATCACACTTATCATCATCATCAACCGATCGCCAGCTTCAACTGAGCACGCGTGTCTGAATGAGTAGGGTTTCGCCAATAGTTCAAATGCGGATTGACTTCATACACCTTTGAGATAATTATGGAGAACTCTCAGGCAAGCAGGTTTCAAAGTACATATTTTCGATTATATTTCGATAATAACAAGAAGTTTCATTTCAATGGCAAGAAGTTTCACTTCAGTAGCAAGAAGTTTCACTTCAGTACCAAGCAGTTTCACTTCAATACCAAGCAGTTTCACTCCAGTACCAAGCAGTTTCACTTAAATAGCAATAAGTTTCACTTCAACATCACAAAGTTTCATTGCAATAGTAAGAAGTTTCACTTCAACAGCAAGAAGTTTCACTTGAGTGTCACATGTTGCAGATCGGCCGGCTGCCGCCCACGTTCCTGGACGCGGCGCGCATCGCGAGCGCGGTGCTGACGTCGGGCTACGACTTCGGCTCCGGCAAGATCATCTACAACAAGTTCAAGTCCGTCGTGTCGTACTCGCAGGCCAATCTGCCGCTCTTCAGCAGGAACGCTGTTGAGGTGTGCTGAACCTTTTTTTTTATTTTTCCTACCATAAAGTCACACAATTGGCTGTTTGACTCCAATTTTTTTATTACTTTATTATAAACTAGTATAAAAATAATGACGTAAACTGAAAAAACTAATTAAATCGATCAAATAATAAAAAAGTTATAAGCATTTAAATATTTCTGATTAGACAGAGATAGATAAATAAAGAATTAAGACGTCATTTTGACAAATGCCATAGTAGCTTCGTGCGGTTTCATACAAATTTTTGTTTTGCGAGAAAGGGATAGAAGACCCTCCCACTCCAAAATTGAAATGCCTGTAACTTTGTAAATCTTTGTGGGATTTTAATATTTTTTTCAGCGTATGTCATTATTTTTATCCTAGTTTATAATAAATTAATAATATTAATCAAATTCAAAAGTAGTAAAATATCCAATTAAGGTCATAGCTCATTAGAGCCACCCGGCACCCGACCAGCACCACTCGGCCGTAGACACAGGAGAACCAGAATCGACCTTAATATATAATATAAGATATTTGTGCCTCAACTATAATTTTCTACTTTGCACCTTTGTAACATTCATCATCAGCAACTGATAGACGTCCAGTGCTGGACATTGGTCTCTTGTAGGGAATTCCACACGCCACGGTCTTGCGTCGCCTGAATCCAGCGGCTCCCTGCGACTCGTCTGATGTCGCCCGTCCACCTAGTGGGGGGTCTCCAACGCTGCGTTTTCTGGTGCGAGGTCGCCATTCCAGCATCTTGAGACGCCAACGTCTATCGGTTTTAAGAACCATGTGCCCTGCCCATTGCCACTTCAGCTTCGTAACCCATTGAGCTATGTCGGATACTCTAGTTCTCCTACGGATCTCCTTATTTCTAATTTGATCACGTAGAGAAACTCCGCACATAGCTCTCTCCATCGCCCGCTGAGTGACTCTGAGCTTTCTTATGAGGCCCATAGCTAGCGACCATGTCTCGGATGCATGTCATCACTGGCAACACGCAACATTAATAGCTGTTAATCTATTTACAGAGCGCTCCAAAACTGGCAATCTACGACTCTCTGGACTCGGACGTCCTGCAGTCCTACATGGAATTCTCCCTCGCCTCGATGCTGTTCTACGCGCTCAAGGAGGGCGCCTGCTCCGAGCAATCATCGCGTATGACGGCCATGGACAACGCCTCCAAGAACGCGGGAGAGATGATCGACAAGCTCACACTCACCTTCAACCGCACTCGCCAAGCCGTCATCACTCGCGAGCTCATCGAAATCATCTCCGGTGCCGCGGCTTTGGAATAAAAAAAAAAAAAAAAAAATGTCTATGGTATTCATTTGGCGGGAATATTTTATGTCATCTGTCAAATTTACCATAACAAAGCTGACCGGGGAGAATTAACGTATCGTTTTTGTTATAACAAAAAAAAAATTGAAATCGAAAGCTTATTTCTAAGTATAAAATATTGTATAAGTAATGGTTTAAAATACCTAATGTATTGTTGGCAATGGACCCAATAGTTTTCGATCACAATTAAGTATATTACATACTGCAGATTTTTTTCAATAGTGATGTAAATACAACTGACATTCCTGAACGAGTGTTTCTGAGTATTTGTAAACACGCACGCAAACACACAACTGGCTTCACCATCTTTGCAAATGGTCTGTACACTCGTTCGATTCTGTGGCCGTGTATTTTGAATTTCATGTAAGGATCAAGTGGTGGATAGCATTAAAGTACTGTTTAGTAAATATTGTTTTATTTTATACTAGAATAGCTGATTCCCGCAACTTCGTTCGCGTGGATTTAGGTTTTTTGAGAATCCCGTGGGAACTCTGATTTTCCGGGATAAAAGTAGCCTATGTCAGTTCAGGTCTAAAACTATACCTATGCAAAAAATCACGTCGATCCGTTGCTCTGTAGCGACGTGATTGAAGGACAAACCAACACACTTTCGCATTTATAATATGGCTAGTGACGATGCCCGCGGCTTCGCCCGCATGAATTTAGGTTTTAAAAAATCCAGTGGGAACAGATTTTCCAGAACAAAAAGTAGCCTATATAGACTTCCCGTCCGTTCCCGGGATGCAACACAAATTATCTGTTCCATATTTCGTAAAAACGTTTAATAAAAACTGCCATACCCCCCCTTCCAGCGGGGTGATTCGCTAACTCAATGTCTAACACTGAATGATAGCCACCAAGCTCATTTGACATATTAGTTTTAATCCATTGAAGATTTTTAAGAAAATTGTTGTAATATTTAGTGAAGCAGTTATGTACTGAGTTAGCGAATCGGCCCGCAGGTTAGCCATCCATCTTAAACTGCATCATCACTTACCACCAGGTGAGATTACAGTAAAGGGCTAACTTGTATCTGAATAAAAAAAAAACGGGCCAAGTGCGAGTCAGGCTCGCGCAATGAGGGTTTCGTACTACAGTCGTATTTTTTCGACATTTTGCACGATAATTCAAAAACTATGATGCATAAAAATAAATAAAAATCTGTTTTAGAATGTACAGGTGAAGACCTTTCATATAATACTCCACTTGATATAGTTATCTCACTTCAAAAGTTGAAAATACTAATTATTAGTTCATGACCACAATTTTTTTTTGTGTGATCTAACCCTAAATTCACGGTTTCAGATTTTCCCCAAATGTCAGCTATAAGATCTACCTACCTGCCAAATTTTATAATCCTAGGTCAACGGGAAGTACCCTGTAGGTTTCTTGACAGACAGACAGACAAAAAAGTGATCCTATAAGGGTTCCGTTTTTCCTTTTGAGGTACAGACAGCGGAGCCTTAGAAATGGGGTCCCTAAAAAGGAACTTGCAGTATTAACTTATTAATATATAATAAAAAATAAGAAACATTTGACGTACCTAATTTTTTATTTTTAATCATCAAATACACAATTATTATTAGATACAAGTCCCGCAAATCGCTAATGCGCGTGGCCGCCATTTTAGTGACGTCAGCACTAGACTGAAGTTTCGAGCTGATGGTATATTTTTATTTCGGCTGACGTCGAAATGACGTCATTTAATAAGACATGGTTCCAGCTCAATAGCAATTTGCGAAACTTATACAAGTCTTATACTAGAGTTTATTTTATATTAAATTATTGTTGTGATCTAGTCACATAGTTAACTATAATAAATGGGTTGTCTATGATTTTCTATACTCGAAGTCAGGCGTAATTTATATTTTTATGTACACCTAATTACAAACAGACGCACAAAATCTTTAATTACACTAAAATTTTATTTTTACGGGAGGTGTCTGGCAGTATTATATTACAACCCGGGTATCTTTAAAGCAAGAGTGAATAGGCATCTTCTAGGTGAACGCGTCCCATCTTAGGCCACATCATCACTTTCCATCAGGTGTGATTGTGGTCAAGCGTTTGCCTATAATGAATAAAAAAAATATTGATTATTAATAATTAATAATCAATATTTTTTTTATTAATTATAGGCAAATGATAATTAATAAAAAATTAATAATTAATAATTATTATTAACAATATTCTCTACAACATACCAAAGCCATGTCACTAGAAGGATGTTAAGTATGCATGTGGAAGGAAAAAAGAGGATAGGACGACCAAAGAAAAGGTGGATGGATTGCGTGAAAGAGGATATGCGTGAAAAAGGGGTGGATAATTCGTTGATGAATTACCTAGTTACTATATAATACAAACTTAAATACATTTTTTATAAATCATTAAGTAATATATTAATAAATATTAATTAATATCTATGTATGTATGTAGTGTCAAGATTATTTAAAACACCGCGTGAGAGCGAGTAAGCAAAACTAATTATTTTTGGGAATCCGTGAACATGCTTTTCGTTTTCGAGTCTATGCCAAGTACAGTGCGGTAAGGCTATCTTGGCGCGTGGCGAAAATCGGAACTAACGTTACCGTCAAGTGTCCGCTTTGTTCTTGTTTGAATATTCTAAAATCCTTTGTTCTCGAACAGCGCCCCCCTGTCAATGTCATTCAAGTGGCAAGAGAGCCTTGTCGCACTTTAGGCCTGCCATATTTGTTTTGGTATTGTGCAGATTCGAAGTGCCTCTGAGCGTACCAGGAATTAAAAATATTTTCAAAAAAAAATATGGTAATTTTAGTTTAGTATCAAAAGTCGTAAATATGAATTTTCATACACTGTATCATTATTTATCGTGTTACAAATAATTACAGTACGCGGCAGAAAATAATGTACATCGACCTTTAGAAAGAGATAGAATGATTTGTAGAGCATTGTCTCTGTCGTTACGACCGACAAAACGTCACATAGGTAAGTATGAGTGACAGAGACAACGCTCTACAAAGCCGACGTGTCATTCTAAAGGCCGATGTACATTATTTCTACCGCGTACTGGAACTACGTAATATATACTATACTTCAGTCTTCCTTAGCCAATTTAAAAGATAAACAATTTAAACAACTCGGAGAAACGCGTAAGCGACGTGATTTGTCCGGCGCTTTAGACTTTCTGGAGTTGATTTTCACTCGTACATGATTCACTGTCATTTCATACGGCCTGTACGCATTTCAGCGAGAAGTTACTTTATACATGTCTCACACCCGGATTTAGTCGACGTTAGCCCGACTAGTTTCGAACCCTTCCGGTGTCCTATTTCACAGGGACTCAGTTCGCGCACGCGTCGCGGTTGAGACTGCGCGCCGCTGCCCGCACAGCCCGCTGTGAGGGTGGCTGAGGTGTGGGGAGACAACTGCGAACTGAGTTCCTGTGAAAAAGGACCCCAGAGGGGTTCGAAACTAGTCGGTCTAACGTCGACTAAACACGTGAGTAACGCCGGGTGTGCCGTGTGAAACATGTATAATGGAAATCACTCACGATAGTTTAAACGAGAAGTTACTTTCTAGCGTTTAAACTATCGTGAGTGGTTTCCAGTGAGAAGTTACTTGTTTATCTTTTAAGTCATTTAAGTAAAAATAGATTACAATAAAAACAATAAAATAAAATCGCTAGTAAATCGTTTATTAGACGTCTAGTACTTCATGACTTGACAGAAATACCTACTAATTACTTACTGCTATTACTATAGTAACATAACAGTATTTACAATTCGCTGCCCGCGACTGAGTTTTGTTGTGCCCTTGGGCCTTGTCCTGTAATAAACAAAAACCTCGTTATTACAAGTTTAACAGTACTGCAAGAGAAGCGAGCGCTACATTTTTTTCTTAATTTATGTAAAGTACTAGCTTATGCCCGCGACTTCGTCCGCGTGGAAGACAAATTTCAAAACCATACTTTACCCCTTTAGGGGTAGAATTTTCAATAATCCTTTAGCGGATGTCTATGTCATAATAGTTACCTGCATTCTGCATGCCAAATTTCAGCCCGATCCGTCCAGTATTTTGAGCTGTGCGTTGATAGATTAGTCAGTCAGTCAGTCAGCTTTTCCTTTTATATATGTCGGCAGCGACGAAATTCAGTTGTAAACAGTTTGCTCATTGAGCATCAAGTCATCGTCCCCAACGTCGTTGTGAGACTATAAAATTGGACACGCAGTGCATCACGATTGATTATTCGTCTGGCTCTCGCCAAAGGCACCTCTCAATAGACATTGTGTGTGTCGACTGTAGGTTTTATTATTAAATTGTGGTTGTTGCCTAATGAGGTTCCTGTTAGTTGGCTAGTTGAGGTTGTGTGCTGGGTTAGCTGGTTGGTCTGGGACCGGTATGGGGATGGAGGAGCTGGTTTAGGTAGGTTTAGTTAAAGTTGTCTAGTCATAGGAGAATAGGCATAAACGACAAAAAAAAACAATTTTTTAACACAAAAAATACTTCTCAGCAGATATTAGTACTCTATTTTAAAGGTCCCAACTCAGCATGATGCTGTAGCCTTGCACACACAGCGCTGGTTTTCACCAATCACTCACCGTGGGACGGCGTTTCACTCCCTGAGCACGGGCAGGCGCGAGGGCGGCGTGCGCCACACGGCGGACGAGGTCCTCTTGAGGCGCGCGCGCTCGATCCCGGGGAAGATGTCGAGCAGGTCGGGCATGTGCTCGCGCACCGAGAACAGCTTGTCCACGTGCGCGGTGGAGATACGTGCTTGTACGCACAGTGGGTGTCGACGCGCCTGAAATATCACGTTTATTAAGGTACCGTAGTGAACAAGGAATTTTCAAAATAATTTTAAATACGCATATCAAAAATTGCGGACCGGCAGGAATCGAAACCGCGTCTCCTGGAATCGCGCCCGACTGAAGCAACTGTTAATGCCATTTAGTAGACTGCTGGCCATAGGTCTCTTGTAGAAGGTCCACTTGTCCACCTAGTGGGGGTCTCAATTTTTGATATGTATTTAAGATTATTTAGAAATTTCCTTGAAGTGTAGGTAAAACACTAACAATTATAAAAATATGAACACGGAATCTTCTAGTATTTAGTCCATAAAAGTCTGATTCATATCTAGTCGTGAGTAAAAAAGGCTGTAGTGCAATAAACATCGGTATGACATACCTTAGAGGTGGACCAGGAGGGCGTGGGTATGTCCGGAGCGTCCTCGTCCTCGTCAGAGTCAGAGTTGAGGTACTGGAAGCCGTCCTGCATGTACGCCGGCTCCATAGGCTGCGGCGGAACCACTGCGAATATATGCGACATTCAGTATTCAGACCATAGATATGAAATGAAATGAAATGAAATGATTTAATGAAATGAAAACATATGCATTTAAACTATCGTGAGTGATTTCCATTTTTTTTTTTCCACACAAACAGAAAAAAAAACACAATATTGGTTTCTTCGTGCTCGTAAGCGCTTGGCGGCTTGTCTGAGCACTGCACATTCCTCTGTAGTCTTATACTTACATACATACTATACATACTATTAATGTAGGTAGGTAGTTTTAAAATAAAATAATTATGTCCGCGTATACCAGCTTCAATTTCTGCATACGAGTTGGACCTCACCACGCCAAAATGTACCATGCCACACAGCATCGATCTCGATAAAATGACTTGACGGTATATAGCGATAAAAGTCATTCTCCCGAGACCAACGCAATGCGGCCCGGCTCACTTCGGCATAGCATTATATATGTAGGCTCGCCGCCATTTAATTGTAAAGACTTTGCTCATTGAACATCGCGTCATCGTCCCCACCGTCATTGTGAGATTATAAAATGAGATGCGCAGTGTGTCTCGAGACATTATTCGTTTGGCTTTGGCCAGAGTCGCTTCTCAGTGGATACTATGTGTGTCGTACTGTAGGTTTTATTATTATCATTGTCGTTGTGACCTAATGTGGTTTTAGTTGTTTGAGGTTATACTACTAGGTTGTGAAAGGTTGCTGTGAGTGTGTTTTGGCGATCTAGACAGGTTGTTTATCGGGTGAGTCCTTTTGTATCGTTCCAATTTGTATTAGACAAACGTGATTGTTGTAGTTGATGTTAATTGAACTAATTCTGGTGTGCTAGGTTAGCTGGTTGGTCTGGGGCCGGTATGGGGACATGGTGGAGCCGGTCGCTAGGTAGGGTTAGGTTTAGCTACGTTACGTTACGCTAGTGGTTTTCACGTGTGATAAGTGAGTATTAAAATGATTGTAATTGAAATTACTACCTTCTGATGTCGGCCATCCCCCTTGTTCTCCGACATATATAATATCTGTCCCGGCTTTACTCACGTGTTTAGTCGACGCTAGCCCGACTAAACACGTGAGTAAAGCCAGGACAGAGCCTCAATAGCTCAACCGGTATAGGAGTGGACTGAAAAACGAAACGTCGACGGTTCAAACCCCGCCCGTTGCACTATTGTCGTACCTACTCCTAGCACAAGCTTCACGCTTAGTTGGAGAGGTAAAGGGAATATTAGTCATTTAACATGGCTAATATTCTTTTAGAAAAAAAAAACCGGCCAAGTGCGAGTCAGACTCGGGCACTGAGGGTGCTACAATCGTATTTTATCGACATTTTGCACGATAAGTCAAAAACTATTATGCCCAAAAATAAACAAAAATCTGTTTTAGAATGTACAAGTACTTAAAGCCCTTTCATATGATACCCATGGGGTATCTTATTTCAACAATTGAAAAAAGCAATTTTTGTTCATGAACACATTTTTTTTTCTTGTGATGTAACCACAAATTCCCGGTTTTCAGATTTTTCCCCGAATGTTTGCTATAAAACCTCGGGAACCTCTAGACTCCGTAGTAGTCTCCGTGAATAAGGTATAGACTCGGAGACGCTCAATATTTTACTCAAAACAACAGATTAGTTTCAAAAAATGAGAACTTACTCCTATCTTCCTCTATCCTCTGTTTCATTTTTTGCCGCTCTAGAAACTCCTTCTGTCTCCTCTCGAACTCTTTCTGCATTCTCTCCTCTTCTTTTTTCATCCTGTCGCAAAGGAAAATCAGAATCTATTAGAGCAAGAGCCTGTGAGGGCCAGAGCTTCGTTATCTAAATATATAAAAGGAAAAGGTGCCTGACTGACTGACTGACTGATCTATCAACGCACAGCTCAAACTACTGGACGGATCGGGCTGAAATTTGGCATGTATATAGCTATTATGACGTAGGCATCCGCTGAGAAAGGATTTTTGAAAATTCAACCCCTAAGGGGGTGATATAGGGGTTTGAAATTTGAGTAGTCCACGCGGACGAAATCGCGAGAAAAAAGTGAACATAAGTGAGCAAGAAAGTGACATAGGCTACTTTTTATCCCGGAAAATCAAAGAGTTCCCACGGGATTTTTAAAAACCTAAAGTCGCGGGCATCAGCTAGTATGGAATAAATTGCCTAAGGATGTGGTTTTGTCAAGTTCTGTTAACCAGTTCAAGAATAGATTGGACAAACCATAGAGCAGAAACAAAGAGGAGATGTTGTATTAAGATTTCCCTATGAAATATCGAGTGACATTTTGCGGGGTGAGGGGTTGTGGAACGCCGCCCACTTCTCAATTTTCCATCTGCGGGTTAGTAGCAAAACTACTCGCTTAGCGACCTAACATCGATATATTGATGTCACTACATAGTTCAGCTATCTCACACTAGATGTCAATAATCTAGAACTATTTTAATAATTACGTATAAAATTACTTACAAATGAAATGTGATACCATTCATAGCATCAGAACGTCTGTCTGAATAACTTTGACACGATAAAACACAACACTTCATCCTTTTGTTCTTAAAAACGCGAAAACACACCGATAATACGAGTCTCAATATATGTGAACCTGACGAACGCAGACAGCATACTAACTAAGGCCCCGCCCACAGTGATGACGTCAGGACCTAGTTGAAAATCACAGTGCACAGTTGCTTAGGCCAACTCCTCTTTGTTTCTGCTCTATGGGACAAACATTTGGAAACCTTGAATAATAATAATATTTTGACGACCTCCCTGGCGCAGTGGTGAGCGCTGTGGTCTTAATAGTGGGAGGTCCCGGGTTCGATTCCTGGCAGGGGTTTGGAATTTTATAATTTCTAAATTTCTGGTCTGGTCTGGTGGGAGGCTTCGGCCGTGGCTAGTTACCACCCTACCGGCAAAGCCGTGCCGCCAAGCGATTTAGCGTTCCGGTACGATGCCGTGTAGAAACCAAAGCGGTATGGGTTTAATAAAAAACTGCCATACCCCTTCCAGGTTAGCCCGCTATCATCTTAGACTGCATCATCACTTACCACCAGGTGAGATTGCAGTCAAGGGCTAACTTGTATCTGAATAACAAAAAAAAAAAAAACTCCAGGCAGCACCCTACTCACATGGCGGAGTCTTCGAGGTGCTTGCGGCGCGCCTCCTCCGCCTTCCTCAGCTCGTCCGCCAGCCTCTGCTGTCTCGCTTGCTCCTCCGCCTTCCTCCGCTCTTCTGTTTCCGCCACTTTACGCGCTGTTTCATGCTTTTTCTGTAGAGGAAAAAGGAGGACGTAGGAGGAGTGCTTTTTCTGTATTTAAAGTAAGCCGAAAAATCTAAATATATAAAAGGAAAAGGTGACTGATTGACTGACTGATCTATCAACACACAGCTCAAACCTCTGGACGGATCGGGCTGAAATTTGGCATGCAGGTAGCTATTATGACGTAGGCATCCGCTAAGGATTTTTGGAAATTCAACAACATTCAATTTTTTTTTGTGGTATCATATAATAGATCATCAATACTATCACCTGTCTTCGTTTTTGCCAGCGTTCTGGTTACACCCTGTTTAGCATGTCTGAGAGTTCTCCATAATGTTCTCGGCGGTGTGTGGTTCACGTTGGCATGCATGCATGTATGCCGCCTCCATCGCCTGCTTCTCCATGCGCTCCCGTATCGCCGCCGCCATCGCCGCGAGCAGGGGACCCGTGGACGGCTGGACACTCACCCTCTCGACCTCCTTGAGCCTCTCCAGCTTGCCCAGGTCCGCGTGCGCCTGCTTCTCCATGCGCTCCCGTATCGCCGCCGCCATCGCCGCGAGCAGGGGACCCGTGGACGGCTGGACACTCACCCTCTCGACCTCCTTGAGCCTCTCCAGCTTGCCCAGGTCCGCGTGCGCCTGCTTCTCCATGCGCTCCCGTATCGCCGCCTCCATCGCCGCGAGCAGGGGACCCGTGGACGGCTGGACACTCACCCTCTCGACCTCCTTGAGCCTCTCCAGCTTGCCCAGGTCCGCGTGCGCCTGCTTCTCCATGCGCTCCCGTATCGCCGCCTCCATCGCCGCGAGCAGGGGACCCGTGGACGGCTGGACACTCACCCTCTCGACCTCCTTGAGCCTCTCCAGCTTGCCCAGGTCCGCGTGCGCCTGCTTCTCCATGCGCTCCCGTATCGCCGCCTCCATCGCCGCGAGCAGGGGACCCGTGGACGGCTGGACACTCACCCTCTCGACCTCCTTGAGCCTCTCCAGCTTGCCCAGGTCCGCGTGCGCCTGCTTCTCCATGCGCTCCCGTATCGCCGCCTCCATCGCCGCGAGCAGGGGACCCGTGGACGGCTAGACACTCACCCTCTCGACCTCCTTGAGCCTCTCCAGCTTGCCCAGGTCCGCGTGCGCCTGCTTCTCCATGCGCTCCCGTATCGCCGCCTCCATCGCCGCGAGCAGGGGACCCGTGGACGGCTGGACACTCACCCTCTCGACCTCCTTGAGCCTCTCCAGCTTGCCCAGGTCCGCGTGCGCCTGCTTCTCCATGCGCTCCCGTATCGCCGCCTCCATCGCCGCGAGCAGGGGACCCGTGGACGGCTGGACACTCACCCTCTCGACCTCCTTGAGCCTCTCCAGCTTGCCCAGGTCCGCGTGCGCCTGCTTCTCCATGCGCTCCCGTATCGCCGCCTCCATCGCCGCGAGCAGGGGACCCGTGGACGGCTGGACACTCACCCTCTCGACCTCCTTGAGCCTCTCCAGCTTGCCCAGGTCCGCGTGCGCCTGCTTCTCCATGCGCTCCCGTATCGCCGCCTCCATCGCCGCGAGCAGGGGACCCGTGGACGGCTGGACACTCACCCTCTCGACCTCCTTGAGCCTCTCCAGCTTGCCCAGGTCCGCGTGCGCCTGCTTCTCCATGCGCTCCCGTATCGCCGCCTCCATCGCCGCGAGCAGGGGACCCGTGGACGGCTGGACACTCACCCTCTCGACCTCCTTGAGCCTCTCCAGCTTGCCCAGGTCCGCGTGCGCCTGCTTCTTCATGCGCTCCCGTATCGCCGCCTCCATCGCCGCGAGCAGGGGACCCGTGGACGGCTGGACACTCACCCTCTCGACCTCCTTGAGCCTCTCCAGCTTGCCCAGGTCCGCGTGCGCCTGCTTCTCCATGCGCTCCCGTATCGCCGCCTCCATCGCCGCGAGCAGGGGACCCGTGGACGGCTGGACACTCACCCTCTCGACCTCCTTGAGCCTCTCCAGCTTGCCCAGGTCCGCGTGCGCCTGCTTCTCCATGCGCTCCCGTATCGCCGCCTCCATCGCCGCGAGCAGGGGACCCGTGGACGGCTGGACACTCACCCTCTCGACCTCCTTGAGCCTCTCCAGCTTGCCCAGGTCCGCGTGCGCCTGCTTCTCCATGCGCTCCCGTATCGCCGCCTCCATCGCCGCGAGCAGGGGACCCGTGGACGGCTGGACACTCACCCTCTCGACCTCCTTGAGCCTCTCCAGCTTGCCCAGGTCCGCGTGCGCCTGCTTCTCCATGCGCTCCCGTATCGCCGCCTCCATCGCCGCGCGCAGGGGACCCGTGGACGGCTGGACACTCACCCTCTCGACCTCCTTGAGCCTCTCCAGCTTGCCCAGGTCCGCGTGCGCCTGCTTCTCCATGCGCTCCCGTATCGCCGCCTCCATCGCCGCGAGCAGGGGACCCGTGGACGGCTGGACACTCACCCTCTCGACCTCCTTGAGCCTCTCCAGCTTGCCCAGGTCCGCGTGCGCCTGCTTCTCCATGCGCTCCCGTATCGCCGCCTCCATCGCCGCGAGCAGGGGACCCGTGGACGGCTGGACACTCACCCTCTCGACCTCCTTGAGCCTCTCCAGCTTGCCCAGGTCCGCGTGCGCCTGCTTCTCCATGCGCTCCCGTATCGCCGCCTCCATCGCCGCGAGCAGGGGACCCGTGGACGGCTGGACACTCACCCTCTCGACCTCCTTGAGCCTCTCCAGCTTGCCCAGGTCCGCGTGCGCCTGCTTCTCCATGCGCTCCCGTATCGCCGCCTCCATCGCCGCGCGCCGCTCTCTCTCCGCCGCCTCTCGCACTGCCGCGGCGGCCGCCATTTTGTCTTCGCGTTTTCTATTACATACAAATACACTGTATCAAGGCTATCTATAGTACGGCTTACAGATGGACCATTTCACAGGTAGCATGTGAAAAATCGCGTGAAAAGCCTTTTCATGTGTAATACTCGCTACCTTACAGTAGCCGGCAGGAAATATTGTACGTCGACCTTTAGGTTTGAAGGAATTGGGTGGTTACATCACAAAAAATATATTTTTTTTAATTTTCAAAGTAAGATAACTGTACCAAGTGGGGTATCATGATATGAAAGGGCTTCACCTGCACATTCTAAAACAGATTATTATTTATTTTTACGCATATTAGTTTATGATTTATTGTGCAAAATGTTGGCAAAAAATACCCGAATACGGAACCCTCGGTGCGCGAGTCTGCCTCGCACTTGGCCGGTTTTTATTGCTTAGTAGCACACGCCGGGTATCCGCTAGTAAGCAAATAATACTAGGTAATGCCCGCGACTTCGTCTGCGTGGATTTACGTTTATAAAAATATTTGATTTTCAGGGATATAAGGTAGCCTATGTCCTTCCCCGGGACGCAAGCTATAACCGTACCATATTTCGTCAAAATCGGTTGAACGGTTGGGCCGTGAAAGGCTAGCAGACAGGCAGACAGGCAGACAGGCAGAGACACTTTCGCATTTATAATATTACTAGCTTATGCTCGCGACTTCGTCCGCGTGGACTACAAAATTTCAAAACCCTATTTCACCCCCTTAGGCTGCCTGTCCACTGGTGCGGAGCGGAGAGGAGATGTGTTGAGCAAACCAATCAGATTGTCGGTAAATAACGTGATGATTATATTCCGTCGTCTGACAAAACTCTGATTGGTCAACTATACACATCTCCGCTCCGCTCCGCATCAGTCGACAGGCAGCCTTAGGAGTTGAATTTTCAAAAATCCTTTCTTAGTGGATGCCTACGTCATAATAGCTATCTGCATGCCAAATTTCAGCCCGATCCGTCCAGTAGTTCGAGCTGTGCGTTGATATATCAGTCAGTCAGTCAGTCACCTTTTCCTTTTATATATATAGAGTATGGATAGAACATGGTGGAGCCTCACTTGCGCTGCGCCTCGCGCTTGGCCTCGAGCAGCGCCTCCTTTTTCTTGCGCGCGTCCTCGCGCTCGCGCCGCATGTCGTCCGCCTCGCGCGCCTGACCACAAAACCACAGGATAAGGGTATGAGATTTTTTCTCTCTGTTACGTAATCCCATACAAATGATAGAGACAAAAATCTCAGCGGTAGTTAACCATTTTGAGACTCGAACCAATCACAAACGAAACTATGTTTTCGAATTGAATTTCGAATGTTTTTTGAAAACATGTTTGTGATTAATTGGTGCCTCAAAATAGTTAACGCCCACTGTTATTTTTGTCTCTATCATTTGTATGGGATTATGCAATAGAGAGTGCCCTATAGTAACATCTTTCGGTGGATAGAGTATACTAGTATAGACAGTTTCGTCGAACCTCTGTATGTAATATGCTTACAGTAATAAACACAGTACAATACAGTATGTTTAAAGTGCTTGGGGTAAGTCCCATTTTTTCTATAGAACTACATACAGTACGAGGCAGAAAGTAATGAACATCGACTTTTAGAAAGAGAAAGCAGATTTGATCATTTGACAGAGAGCGCTATAGTAACTAAGTATAATAATATTGTAAATTGATCACTTAAAAAGATCAACCGCCGACTTTCTTGCTGGTTCTTCTCGGTAGGAATGGCATTTCGAACCAGTGGTAAATTAAACAAGTTAACGATTCAAAACCACTTGTCATAAGTCTACTTGAATAAAAATATATTCTACTAGCTTATGCTCGCGACTTCGTCCGCGTGGACTACAAAAATTTCAAACCCCTATTTCACCAACTTAGGGGTTGAATTTTCAAAAATCCTTTCTTAGCGGATGCCTACGTCATAATAACTATCTGCATGCCAAATTTCAGTCCGATCCATCCAGTAGTTTGAGCTGTGCGTTGATAGATCAGTCAGTCAGTCAGTCAGTCACCTTTTCCTTTTATATATTTAGATTCTATTCTATTCTGTCCGCGGATAGAGTATGACAATACCTTGTTGATGCCGCTCAGTTTGGACGCAGAAGCAGAAACTTGTGAACATTTGGTCGACGGCGTCACTGCGCGAGGCTTGGACACCGACTTCGATACCTAAACAAACAGGCGAGTGGTTCAGGGGTGAAATGTTCATAAAAATATCGATATACACGCTGAAGTTTTGTTGGTTGTCTTCTTCCCGCGGCAGAATGATTTGCCCTCACTAGTACTATCGAAACATACTAGTTAGTTTGTAAAAATGACAAAAATTTGGACCTATTCTGCATCACTGGTACCACTATTCGGAAAGCTCTGGCCAATGAATTCTTTAACGCTCATACTTCAGTTAAATAATTCGTTGGCCAGATCTCGTTTCTCGTTTTTTTATTTTATTACTTTTCCCTGAATTTTCTTTCCCCCAGTCGAGTTTTTTTTTGTTATTCTTATTTGTATTCTATCTGTGAAAACTTGTCATTAGCTTTAATCTTCTTCTGTTTTTACCTATTCATTTTTTCATATTAGCTGCAAGTTTTCCTGTTAAATAAAATAAAATCGAAATATAAAAATGTTATTGTTCGCAAGTAATTCAAAAAAATACTCGTGTCAACGCGATAGGATCGAGTTTTGCTCGTTTCCACTGGAGAGTGTGATTTTAAATAAAAGACGCGTGCACTCTCTTTGAAATTTTAATTGTCACTGGGATGATGCAATAATGCAATGAAAAGTTGCACCTCATATATACTACTCTTTTACACCATCATATTATATTTAGACAACTCGTCAACTCGAAAGTGTGAGAAACAATAGTGAGGGTAATAATAATCACTGCATTTAGTAGATAAGTATTTTATTTATTGTATGTTTGTTAATTTAGGTGGACCGAAATTTCGATATTTCGTTACGATATTATCGAGTTTTTTCGACATAGATAATTAATTATCGATATTTTAGGCTTCGATATATCGATATTTATCGGTTTTCCAATATATCGTTGCATACTATTAGCATAAATAATTTTGGTTGTCTGTCTGTCGTGTCTATCAAGGCCTATCAAGGCCCGTATTGGTCGATGACTGAAAATGGTTAACGGCCACTGAGATTTTCGTCTCTGTCATTTGTATGGGATTACGTAACAGAGAGCGCTATACTATCATATTTCCGTGGATAGAGTTCATATATTTCGCCCTTTGACTTGGGAACCATAAACCGCGGCTTACCATCGGCGCTTTGCCGTTGAATATCATGGAGTTCATCTTGGACAGCGTCTCGCTGGACAGCACTGCGCTGGAGATCTTGTCCGGGGGAGTTTCTTGCGCCGGCTCCTCCTACGACAATTCATATAGTTCAGTAATCTAAATATATAAAATGAAAAGGTGACTGACTGACTGACTGACTGACTCACTGATCTATCAACGCACAGCTCAAACTACTGGACCGATCGGGCTGAAATTTGGCATGCAGATAGGTATTATGACGTAGGCATCCGCTAAGAAAGGATTTTTGAAAATTCTACCCCTAAGGGGGTGAAATAGGAGTTTGAAATTTGTGTAGTCCACGCGGACGAAGTCGCGAGCATTAGCTAGTTGACTTATATATTACTTCTTATGGACAGGGCTATTGAACAAACAAAATGGCACCGACTCAGTGGTGCTTAAGCACCAATGCAACCTCAGTGACGTCTGGATTTCAAACGGCTCCTTCATTAGTATCTAAGAGGTGGCGCTGATTTATTTGGTTCCAAAACCGTGAAAAATTTTGTTCGCTTGACCATACCTTGTCATTTATATCGATGAGTTCAGTACTTTCATCTATTATTATACTAGCTGATTACTAGCTGAGGCCCGCGACTTCGTTCGCGTGGATTTAAGTTTTTGAAATCCCGGGGGAACTCTTTGATTTTCTAGTAGCCTATGTGACTCCCCAGGTCTTTAACTATACCCATGCAGAAAAATACGTCGATCCGTCGTTCCGTTGCGACGTTATTGAAGGATAAGCCAATAAACCAACAAACAAACACACTTTCGCATTTATAATAAGGGTACTGATTATGATTTATTATTTTGCGCTCATAATTCGCATGTAGGCAACAACCAATAACGGACGGACGCGCGCTATGATTGGCTCATGGAGAGATATGTCTGCGCCATTCAAAAATAAGATTTCTGCGCAAGTACATCGGCGTAACTTATAAAGTGGTAATACTGTCAAAGATAATATATTAAACAAGTACAGATCGCTCACTCTCTATTTAAAATTGTAACTAGTTCAAGACTATTACTAGATGGTGTCACTTGGTTCGTATGAAATATATTTTTTATGGATTTGACGAAATATCATATTTTACTTGTCTGGTTCATCAAATTTATTTATATTTAGTAACAAAATACAAAATTTTCACAACATCACCATCGGAAAAAGCTAATTCTTAATTTTAATTATTGACTCATTGAACTTTACGATATCCATAGCATTTTGCTTTGGATAGCTGAAGTAGTATTACAAAATTCCAGTAGATGGCGTAACAAAATGACTTGTTACTTGAAAATAAAATTATTATTTTGCCTTTGGATTGGTGACGGTTGAATTTGACGGTGTATTACAATTTTCTGAGTGCTTTTATTTCTTTTCCCTATTTCGTTTGTGAATTGTTTCTGCTATATGAACTCCGAAATTCTGCTAACCCGATTACTTGTGCTTGCTCCTGGATTTTTGATGATGCCAAACTGCTGACCTACGCTTGATACCGGACCCTTTGATGATTGCCTGTGATTTTGGATTTCGTTTATTATTTGAGTAAAATTTGAGTTAGCTCTAAATAAAATTGAGTTTCATCAGCTGTTCGATAGATGGCACTAAATAAATTCGATAACTCACTTTTTAGCTTGCACAATAATGCCATCACACTATAAGGAGTTGACCTACAAGGTACCGGCGACTTAAAGGAGTTTTACGCAAGCCTTAAATGAATGTATGACGTTAGCGATCTTACTTGTATATATTATCTTTGGTACTGTACAGCCGTGACACAGTTCGCGACAGTTAGAGAACTTCTAACAAAGCATCGACGCTTAGACGTCACGTGCAGGCGTCAAATGTTAGTACATTAGACGCAGGTTACAGGTAGCCCTAAATTTCTATGATTTTACGTCACCATAGCCTAATATTTGACATATAGTTCACTCTCTAGCAGTATCAACGAGAACTGGAACATTGATTACCTTTTTGGCCATGGCCCGCGTCTTAGTCCTCGTGACTCTGGCAGCCATCTCCTCGAACTGTTGCACTTTCTCCTTTACGGCAGACCTGCAAATATTTTTTATTTTAAAAACTCGAGGACTCGCACACGAAGGGTTCCGTACGATTGTAAGATTGTATTTTTTTTTCATGATGACCATTTTGAAATTTTTATAATTAATTGTTGTTATAGCGGCAATAGAAATACACATTCTGTGAAAATTTCTACTTTCCACCTATTATGGTTATTGAGATACAGCCCGCTGACAGACAGACAGACGGATGGACGGACAGTGGAGGCTTAATAATAGGATCCCGTTGGCACCCTTCGGGTACGGAACCCTGAAGAGGTTTTTTTTATTTTAGTGTGGCTGTCATCTGAATACTAATCAACCAAACTTATGTGTAGATAGATACGTTCTTTACTCTATCCACAGAAATAATTTAGTATAGCGCTCTCTCTATTACGTAATTCCATACAAGTGATAGAGACAAAAATCACAGTGCGCGTTAACCATTTTGAGGCACCAACCAATCACAACCATGTTTTCAAAAAACATTCGAAATTCAATTCGAAAATATTTTCAAAAAACATTTCCAGTGTAGCTCTTCCGGCTTTTCTGTCCTCTGTGCATAGTATAAAAGAGCTTAGCTCTCAAATTCTCAAATCCAATTCATCATTGACCTATGCCACAGAGGCCCTAGAGAGTTGGAAGGTCAGATGTCCCAATGTCGACATCCCGAAGGAACGTACTACACAAAAACTTTGGGATTTGCCATTGGTTCAACTGACACATACGAATTTGGTTCAAAATCTTACAAGTGACAGAGATCGTGCCAGGCTTCTAGCATTATCCGAAAAGGAATCTGGGTATTGGCTGCATGCCTTGCCATCAAAAAATCTCGGCACACTTTTAGATAACGAAAGTTTTCGTGTGGCTCTAGGTCTCAGATTGGGAACACCACTGTGCCATCAGCACAGATGTCCGTGTGGAAAAGAGGTTGATAAATTTGGAATCCACGGACTCTCTTGCCAAAGGAGCTCCGGTAGGCTGTTTAGGCATGGCTCTCTTAACGATACAATTAAAAGAGCTCTTGCCACCATAAATATTCCTGCGCTCATTGAGCCGGCAGGGATTAGTCGGGATGATGGCAAGAGACCTGATGGATTGACGCTGGTTCCCTGGGAACGGGGACGGGCGCTAATGTGGGACGCAACTTGCGTTGACACATTGGCCCCGTGTCATATCAGGAAGACAGCATCAAGACCGGGAGCCGCAGCAGAAACAGCTGAAAACGGCAAGCGGCGCAAGTATGCCTCTCTTATAGAGAGTTACATTTTTGTGCCGTTTGCCGTGGAGACCCTGGGGCCATGGAGTCTTAGTGCTAAAAATTTTTTACGAGACATTTCACCGCGATTAATAGCCTCAACTGGTGACAGAAGGGCTGGCTCATTTTTTGCGCAGCGGATCAGCCTGGCTGTCCAGCGCGGAAATGCAGCCAGTATTCTTGGCACCATTCCACGCGGTCATGATTTATATAGTAATTAGATAAGGCTAGCTTTAAGTTTTATTGTATTAAAAAAAAAAACATTCGAAATTCAATTTGAAAATGTTTTCAAAAAACATTCGAAATTCAGTACGAAAATGTTTTCAAAAAACAATCGAAATTCAATTAGAAAACATTAGTTCGTTTCGTTTGTGATTGCTAATGACTGAAAATGATGATTAGGGCCCACTCCTATTTTTGTTTCTATCATTTGTATGGGATTACATAACCGATAGAGCGCTATACAAGTTCATTTCCGCGGATAGAGTATAACTGCTGTTTACTGTGTTAACTGTTGTTTATAACTGTGTTTTAAACAAACCTTTGAGCATTTCGGCAATGAAAGTGTACGATTTTTTTAGTGATTCTCTCAAATTGTTATAGTTTTAGGTTTAACTATGTAGTTTGATTTTAATTTAGTTTGTAACGGTGGGGCTGGCATATAGTTCATTTGTAAAAGCCCCTTACAAAATATGTCAGATTAAAAAAAAAGTTATCATAGTGAAACTAGTGTCGCCATCGCCATCATCATGATCTAACCATCGCCGGCTCACTACTGAGCATGGCTCTCCTCTCAGAAAGCTCTCCTCCTCCTCCCTCCTGGTATAAATAACTTACGTGGGTTGCAGGGCTGGCGGTTTCTTTGGCGGCGTCTCTATTACTTCATCACTATCGTCCGTTACAAGCGAATTGTCGTCCGTTATATTTGGCGCCTTGACATCTACTCGAAACAAAAAAAACATATTTAATCAGTCATCAAACTAATCAGTCGTCCCGCGCTTCAAAGCTGTGACTTACGTTTTAAGAGAAAATTGGTTCATTAGTACTCAATGTTATCTACTCGGTGGTAACAGCTTACCTGTCTCTAGTACAACAGTTGCATCCATGATTTGTTGCGGCTTGTCCAGCACCACCGTCTCGTTCATCGCGCGCTGCAATGCAATTTATATTATAACTAGATGATGCCCGCGACTTCGTCCGCGTGGATTTAGGTTTTTTGAAATCCCGTGGGAACTCTTTGATTTTCCTGGATAAAAAGTCTAAGCCTATGTTCTTCCCCGGGATGAATGCTATCTCTGTACCGAATTTCGTCAAAATCGGTTGAACAGTTGGGCCGTGAAAGGCTAGCAGACAGACAGACAGACAGATATACACACTTTCGCATTTATAATATTAGTGTGGATTAACTAGCCGATTATGGTGGCTACTTTTATCCCGAAAATCACAAGTGTTCCCACAGGATCTTTTAGTATAAATATATAATGTTGATAGATAGAAATACTTTATCGCACACAAAACATGAGATAAATAGGACAAAAAACAAAGAAACTAAAAACAATTGAATGCAAAGGCGGCCTTATTGCTCAGAGCAATCTCCACCAGGCAACCTTTGGTGAAAGGAGAAACTAGGTGTGTTGGATAGTACTTACACACAGTACACAGGATCTTATGTAGTTATAAAAGGAAAATTGACTGACTGACTGATCTATCAACGCAAAGCTTAAACTACTGGACGGATCGGGCTGAAATTTGGCATGCAGATGGCTATTATAACGTAGGCATCCGCTAAGAAAGGATTTTTGAAAATTCAACCCCTAAGGGGGTGAAATAGGGGTTTGAAATTTGTGTAGTCCACGCGGACGAAGTCGCGAGCATAAGCTAGTTGAATAAAACTATGGTTTTGATAGATCGGTCAGTCAGCCAGTCAGCTTTTCCTTTTATAATATTGGTATAGATGATTGTCATCAAGCGTAAGCCTATCTTGTAATAAAAACCCATTTGGATTAGAGAAAACAAAGTGATCCTATTATATAACAAAGGGTTCCGTTTTTCCTTTTGAGGTACGGAACCCTAAAAAAGTATTTTGACATGAAGTGTATGACCAGTCGGAAATATCTGCGCACCTCGCTGGAATGCGCTTACCCACAACTCGGCCATTTTCGCCTATCCAGTACCGTTGCCAACGCAAGCACGTTGCATGACGTCACTAAGCCAGGTTCTCAGATATTTCCGACGGGTTGTAATTTCACCCCGCTCCTCAATTTTAAAATTAGACCACTCACCATAGCCATAGGCGTGACAGGGGCATGATTATAAACCCCATTAGTCAAAACCATAGTTTGATCCAAGTCCTTCGTTATAGTCACAGTGGCATCCAGTTGTCCCAGAACCCTAGTTTTATCCAACTCTATATTATCTGTCACATCTCCACTCACCGTTTCCCGCAAATTCGACTTTATTTCCTTCAAATTTAAGTTTATTTTATTTTTGGTATCTTTGATTTCTTGATTATTTTTGTTTTTCGTCTTTTTATTATTCACCTTAATTTCATCCTCTATATTAATATCTTTCGCATTTTGATTTTTATTTACATTTTTTGTAGTTTTGGTTTGTATTTTTTCGTCTATTGAGTCACAATTATTTACGGTTTCGGTCATATTTTTATTAGTTTCTTTGTCTTGGCTGTTCTGTTTGGTTTCTTGTAGCTTAGTCATGTTGTGATTGGATTTCACTTGTAGTACAGGCGATAGTACCTTCGGCTTTGATTCTCTTTCCTCTGGTTCGGATTCAGTTATAGATGGTTCCTGTAATTTTTCAGCTTCTCTGTCCCTGCATACACACAAACTTAAATTACAAAAAATAATCATCATCATCATCATCATCATGATCAACCCATAGCCGGTCCACTACTGAGACCGTATCTCCTCCCAGAATGAGAAGGGCTTAAGCAATATTCTACAATGGTTAAAATGTCAGCCAGCTTTAGCTGTGATAGCCTAGTGGTTAGGACGTCCGCCTTCTAATCGGAGGTCGGAGGTTCGATCCCGGGCACGCACTTCTAATTTTAACTATGTGCGTTTTAAGTAATCAAATATCACTTACTTTAACGATGGTCGGTGAAGGAAAACATCGTGACGAAACTTGCATGCCTGAGAGTTCTTAAAGGTGTGTGAAGTCTACCAATCCGCATATGGCCAGCGTGGTAGACTATGGCCAAAACCCTTCTTACTGTCAGAGGAAACCCGTGCTCTGTAGTGAGCCGGCGAGCGGTTGATCATGATGATCGCGATGGCGATAGCGACACTATTTTCACTATGATATACTTACGCAGCTTTCTGTAACCTTCTAGTGCGTTTTGGTCTCGGTTTGTCAGCTGGCGAAGCTGGAAGAAATATAGCAGTTATACTCTATCCGCGGAAATGAACTAGTATAGCGCTCTATCGGTTACGTAATCTCATACAAATGATAGAAACAAAAATCGCAGTGGGCGCTAATCATCATTTTCAGTCATCGGCAATCACAAACGAAACATGTTTTCTAATTGAATTTCAAATGTTTTTTGAAAACATTTTCGAAATGAATTTCGAATGTTTTTTTAAACCTTTTCGAATTTTATTTCGAATGTTTTTTGAAAATATGTTTGTGATTGGTTGGTGTATTAAAATGGTTAGCGCTCACCAAGAATTTTGTCTCTATCATTATTTTGTATGGGATTACATAACAGAGATGACAACTTCTTTCCGCGGATACTGTATAGATATACTATAGAGCAGCGCTTATCACAAGTACAATATAGATATACTAGCACACACCCGCGATCAGAGACTATTAGTGCTAGAAATCTGTAATTTGGCATGGGTATAAATATTAATCACCCCGCGCCGACAAAGTGGTGAAATAAACTTGTGGTAATAATTTTTTTTAGGGTAGCTTCCCTACATGTAAAGTGGGTACGTAGATATTTTGAGTTGCATATTAATGTATATTATAATTTTATTGTATCTATTGTATTTGTGATTGATCGTAATCCTATTAAAATATCCTTAATATTCATAACACAGGTCAGCTATAATAATAAAATTGTGACTACGGAACCCTACACTGCGCGTGGCCCGCCACGCACTTAGCTGGTTTTTTAATAAACTTACCAGTTCCATTTTGTACTGGCGCTTGAGTGTCTTTCTCCGTATCAGAATTGGTCACCTCTGCCGCCTGAGAATATTTATTCATAATTGAAGACAACATACGAAATAATTGCATTATGCTACAAAACAAGTATATCCCGAACAAAATGACTCCTCACGCGCCATTTTAATTCTATGAGTCAACTGCCGGTATGGTTCATCTTTAAAATAAGGACCAAAATCGTACTTTTGACATGAAATTTAACACAAAGTTAAAATGGCGCGTGAGGAGTTTAATTTTACGCGTTATATTCTGAGATACTGAGTAATTTGGCAATTTTAGGTGCCAGTTGTGAGCCTACTGTTTAAATTTCCAGGGCAGCGCTACAATTTAGTCTTTAACTTACAATTTAGAGCCTTTAGCTTAAAATTAATTTTCCGTCCTTTCTAGCAATATTAAAATGAAAAAAATGCAGATACTCTAATAGCTTAGAGAAAAACAATACAATCAACAATATTAAATTTTTTCTTTCCTCTCCTGTCTCTATGGAGTCTCTAGGCTGTGCTAAGCCTTGAGGAAAGAAGTCAGTACAGCGCTCTTTCTGTTACGTAATCCCACACAAATGATAGAGGAATATCTAGTGAACGCTAACCATTCTAAGGCACCAACCAATCACAAACATATTTTCAAAAAACATTCGAAATTCAATTCAAAAATGTTTTCAAAAAACATTCGATGTTCAATTAGAAAACATAGTTTCGTTTGTGATTTAGATTTTTTTCTCTATCATTTGTATGGGGTTACGAAGCAGAGAGGGCGCCTTAATAACTTCTTCCCGCGGATAGGGTATAGTAGTTACCTTTTTAGCCCTGGTCCGCTTGGGTCTAGTCTCTGGTGGCGGCGGGTCTTCGCTGTTCGTCTGCTTAATCGTGCGCGAGCTCGCCCGATTCGCTCTGCTCGAACCTGAACAACGAATATTTGCATTAAGCCTGGTGGAAGGCTTCGGCCGTGGCTAGTTACCACCCTACCGGCAAAGCCGTGCCGCCAAGCGATTTAGCAAAACGTGGATTTAAGAAAAACTACCATACCTGTTCCAGGCTAGCCCGCTTTCATCTTGGGCTGCATCATCACTTACCACCACGTGAGATTGCAGAAAAAACAGACTCGTGCTATTGCGTTCATATAATTCGCGCATACAAAACATTCATTTATTTTTAAGCATAATAGTTTTTGGATTTATCGTGCCAAATGTTTAAAAAAAATACCTGAGTACGGAACCCTCGGTGCGCGAGTCTGACACGAACTTGACCGGTTTTTTTTTAAATATATTTCGATACACTTACCTGTTTCATTTTCTATAGGCGCTGGAGTTTCTTTCTCTGCGTCACTATTTGCCTCTTCTGATGCCGCCTGATAAATAAATAAAAATAAATAAAACTTTTTTATTTGCGCGAGCACAGTACAAAACACAGAAACATACAGAAATAAATACCATTTTGAGTCACCAACCAATCCCAAACGAAACTATGCTTTAGAATTGAATTTCGAATGTTTTTGAAAACATGTTTGTGATTGGTTGGTACTCAAAACGGTTAACGCCCACCGAGATTTTTGTCTCTATCATTTGTATGGGATTACGTAACAGAGAGGGCGTCATACTAACTTCTTCCCGCGGATAGAGTATAGTAGTTTGGAACCCTCGTAGCTTTAGTTTTAAGTTTGCGTAACTATTATCACTATATCTTAGAAATCCAACATCTGACCATCAAAAAGAGTTATTTATTACCTATTCCGAATAAATCATTTGACTTTGACTTTAGTTAATAATAAAGGGTAAAGTATATAACTCGCCAACTTTATATATATTCTATGCCACTGACGTTTGGGTAATATAAAAGGTGGTCACTGAAAATCAGCGTTGGTGTACCTCAGATATTTACTATAGAGGTTTGTGTCTGAGGCGCCCGACGCCCGACATCTCAACACAAGCTGAGCCTACCTGTTCGAGGTGTTGCACTGTACAGGACTATATTGCCTACACCATGTATATGATACCTCGAATAAACATTTTTCTATTCTATTCTATTCTAGTTACCTTTTTAGCCCTGGTCCGCTTGGGTCTGGTCTCTGGTGGCGTCAGGTCTTCGCTGTCCGTCTGCTTGAGCGTGCGCGAGCTCGCCCGCGTCGCTCGACTTGACGCCGCTAAACAACGGATGACAAATTTACATCCATACTAATATTATATACTATACTAATGAATATATCCATACTAAAGATCTACACAATAGGCTAACTAGAAACAGAGACAAACTTGCAGCTCCTACCTTCCGCCTCAGGAAAGTCCAAAAGTCATTTGTGGGTATTGGTATTACCTTTTATAATAAAATCCCGCAAACTATTTTGGACTTACCTTTGCACAAGTTTAAAAAATCTATTAAAAATATTCTCCTGAAAAAAGCATATTACACAATTGAAGATTATCTAAATGATAAAAGAGCGTGGATTTGACTGCAGCTCGTTCCAGCAACGCACAAGACTGCAAATACTATTTTATACATGGCATAATCTTGTACCTATATCAAATATTTGAAAAGAGCAACCGCCGAGTTTCTTGCTGGTTCTTCTCGGTAGGAAAGGCATTCCGAACCAGTGGTAGATGCATCCGACTATTCGTAAGTACTTGTAAAAGTTTATACGAATAAAAAAGATTTTCATTTTCATTACATAAATGCGAAAGTCTATCTGTCTGCTAGCTTTTCACGGCCCAACAGTTAACCATTAACCATTTTCATGAAATTTGGTACAGAGTTAACTTACATCCTGGCGACAGACATAGGCTACTTTTTATCCCAGAAAATCAAAGAGTTCCACGGAATACTTAAAAACAAATCCGTTTATTCGATTCATATGAAAGTTGGTGCAGAGGTAGCTTGCGTCCCGGAAATTGACATAGGCAACTTTTTATCCCGGAAAATCAAAGAGTTCCCGCGGGATTTTTAAAAACCTTAATCGCCGCGGATGAAGCCGCGGGCATCATCTAGTTATGTATAATGCATTAGTGATTAGAACAATAGGCTACTTGACTCATATCTAATTTCGTCCAATAAATGATTATTTATTATAGTATTTTGCTTAAGACAAAGAAATATAACAATAACAATTATTAAAAACGCAGGATGGATATATAAATCCAATTTAAAAAAATACAGTTTTTATTTTTATTTGAAACTCAGAAAACGCTGTCAGCCATGATGTGACGTCATTAAATATGTAAACAAAGAAATGTCATCCCTATTGACTAACGTAGTATCCATATATATAAAATTTCAAGTCCTGACTGACTTACATCAACGCACAGCCTAAACATCTAAACAGCTGGTCCTAGATACATGAAATTTGGTGGGTGTGTTCTTTGTAGGTAAAGAGAAGGTATCCACTAGGAAAGGATTTTTTGAAATTCCACCCCTGAGTGGGTTAAATGGGGGTTTGAAATTTATGAAGTCCACGCGGGCGAAGTCATGAGCATAAGCTAGTTTTTATATATTTCTAAAAACTCATAGTAAACGTAAAAAATTATCGTTTTCTCTTTATAAATTGAATAAGTTATTAAGTAAGACTTACAACAAAGTGATCTTTGCAAAAATAAATTTGGGTTGCAGTCGTTAGTGATATAGGATCCCTTTAAGCAAGTCTTCGCGTGTTACGTATATTTATTTCACTGGACACTCTAATCCACAACTTTCCTGTGGTCTTTATCGATGCGTTTTTGCATTCTCGGATGATACAATAACGATAATTACTATATTTTTCATGTAAACTAGCATAGAAGTCATGTTTTTTAAACTTTGGGAGGTTATGCTGTTGTTTACAAATGCATGACGTCAGAGCACAGACAATCTATCGGCCAAACATGGCCGACAGTGTTTTCACCTGTCTAAGAAAAATATAAATATTAACCATTTAAGACCTACTTAAAAAAAGTGTCAACTAGCCTATTACGCGCCATATTCCTACAAGAGACCTATGTCCAGCAGTGGACGTCTATCGGTTGATGATGATGTACCTGTCTGCACGGGCACTGTGTCTGTCTGTTTGCGCGTGCGTCGGCTGCGCTGCGACGTGTTGCTAGCGTCATCGTCCGACTCCTGCGATTTCTCCTTTTGTACCTTGCGGCCCTCTGCAACGAAATATCACGTTATCACTTCCAGACCCTCAAATGTTGTGAACAATTGATCATTTTTAACATTCCATATCTGAAGAAATCCGACTCTATTACTAAAGGACGTTCCGGTACGATGCCGTGTAGAAACTAAAGGGGTATGGGTTTAATAAAAACTGCCATACCCCTTCCAGGTCAGCCCGCATCCATATTAGATTGCATCATCACTTACCACCAGGTGAGATTGCAGTCAAGGGCTAACTTGTATCGGAATAGAATAAAAAAATACTACGCCTCCACTGTCCATCCATCTGTCCGTCTGTCTGTCAGCGGGCTATATCTCGTTAACCGTAATAGGTAGAGTTGTAATTTTCACAGAATGTTATGTATGTATATGGAATGGCTCTAATATTTAACAATGAATTTCAGATTTTTTAAATTAGCAACATCGCATATAAGAGGACAGCATGACATTTCACAAGATGGCGGCGTTAGTTCTGATTTAGGCTACGCGCCAAAAGACCCATGTCACACTGTAATATTTAAAAGGCGGTCACTGAAAATCAGCTTTGGGGCATCTGGTACCTCAGATATTTGCTCTAGAGGTTTGTGTCTGAGGGGTCCGACGTCTCAACACAAGCTGAGTGGCCTGCCTGTTCGAGGTGTTGCACTGCTACACCATGCACACATACACAGGACGATATTGCCTACACCATGTACCACCTATATACCTCGAATAAACATTATTCTATTCTATTCTATTCTCACTGTATACAGTGCGACAAGGCTCTCTTGGCACTTCAATGATATTGACAAGGGGCGCTGTTGGAGAACAAAGGCCTAGAATATTCAAAAAGAAAAATAAGGACACCAACGTTAGTTCCAATTTTTCCCACGCGCCAAGATTATTAAGTCCTTAGTTTTAGAAAACTTGTAACTGCCTTCTGCAATACAGGGTTTTCCTAGTGCAGAGGGTAGGAAACTCGTTTCTTGTGTCTAAATTCTAAATTCAAAAATAAATTATTCTTATTCCTAAAAAAAAAAAAAAGATGTCGCACTGTACGCATGATACCGTAACCGTCATGTTAATTCCGGCTGTCACGTCACATGGACTGAAATTTTAACGTATTTCACTAAAGAAAACACCGTTGCTTAACTATCCGTGTGACGTCATGACAGCTCATGAACCTAAAAATATGGCGGGTAGCGTTTATACATTTTTAGATTTTCGTAATATACCGTATTCAAAAAACTGGTAACTCACTGGGTTTGGGCGCGGCGGGCGGCGGCATGGCGATGTCGTCCAGGCTGGGTTCCTGCTTCACCTGCACTTTGGCGATCGCCGGGGCCTCCGGGGCCTCCGGAGCCACTTCCATCTCCTCGGGCTCCGACGGCAGCGATATCTTCTCTTGTTTTACTTAACAATAACAATAGAAGATTTTTATTATTATTTTTTAAATTCCGATACAAGTTAGCATTTGACTGCGACCTCAGCTGGTGGTATAGTTCTTGCATTTCACAAAGGCCACTGACTCATGTTTGTGTTTAAGTCGTGTCGGTATACGTAAGGTACACATGTGTGCGTTTGACAGCGCTTGAACCGATTTTGATGATTCTTTTTTTGTTGTAGGACATAGATACTTCAGAGGTGGTCCCATTTTACTTTGGTGAAGATCTGATGAGTATCTTTAAAGACATTTTTTGGAGTCAGTGCCAATGAGGTGCCAATGTGGAGTCATAAAACAATATGAAGAGTAGATAGAGGGTTCGTGCGGCTAATTAGCACCGGCTCCAAAAATATTACTAGAGAAATACAATAACTTTAAAAATTAAATAATTTTTTACTTTTTAGTGTTTGTGGTTATTAAAGTCGGTTTTTATTTATTTTTTGAAATTTTTTACCTTGTACAATAGGTGGTGGGGGCATCATATTCTCCTTTTCCTCTTCTTTCCCGCGACGTCGTCTGCCCTTCTCTGAGGTTTCGCGACGGAGTTTTTGCGTTAAGTTCATATTCACCTGTATGGAGGAAATATCACTTGTTATTATTATTCTTGATTATATAAATTATAAGTCATCAGGTGGAGACAATGGTTGGAGTTTCTCTACATGATCAAATTAAAATTAGGAGATCCATAAAAGAACTAGAAATAGAAATATTCTATGAAATACTGGAATGTGACGTCACGTCATAATGACGTACTTTTTTAGTTTGATAATTTAAAATGGCTATTACGGTTAAATAAAACTAACAAAAGACGTGGACGTATTTTGGAAGATCCTTTATTTAATAATCAATGAGAAATAATTAATTTTTGATGCAGTCAATATATTTTCAATACCCAATCGCATCGCAACGTAGCAACAGTGCGACGTAATTTTTGCATGGATAGTTTTTTTTTTTTTTTAAAGTTAAAGACCTGGAGAGTGATATAGGCTACTTTATAAACCAGAAAATCAAAGAGTTCCCGCTTCAGAAATGATATATGCCAACACGTGGCGTGTGCAGGCCGTGCTACGCACGAGGCGCGGACGAGGCACG
Organism: Maniola hyperantus; assembly: GCF_902806685.2. Classification (NCBI taxonomy): domain Eukaryota; kingdom Metazoa; phylum Arthropoda; class Insecta; order Lepidoptera; family Nymphalidae; genus Maniola; species Maniola hyperantus. Next base: position 15,585,432 of record NC_048542.1, on the reverse strand, counting down.
AATTCAAAACATCACGAACATGGCACGGTGAAGAATAAACTGTTTCATATTAATTATATGAAGCAGTAACATAGCCCGGCCCGCGCCACGTGTTGGCATAAATCATCCCTAATTTAAAAAAATCGGCCAAGTGCGAGTCAGGCTCGCGCAAGGAGGGTTCCGTACTAAAGTCGTATTTTTTCGACATTTTTCAGGATAATTCAAAAACCATGATACATAAAAATAAATAAAAATCTGTTTTAGAATGCACAGGACAAGACCTTTCGTATGATACCCCACTTGATATAGTTATCTCACTTCGAAAGTTGAAAATACTAATTATTAGTTCATGACCACAATTTAATTTTTTTTGTGTGTTCCAACTTTAAATTCACGGTTTTCTGATTTTTCCCCAAATGTCAGCTATAAGATCTACCTACCTGCCAAATTTCATGATAGGTCAACGGGAAGTACCCTGTAGGTTTCTTGACAGACAGACAGACAACAAAGTGATCCTATAAGGGTTCCGTTTTTCCTTTTGAGGTATGGAACCCTAAAAACCGAAATCCACGCAGACGAAGATCGGGCAATAGCTAGTAAATTAATCTAAACATATAAAAGGAAAAGGTGACTGACTGAAATTTGGCATGCTGATAACAGTGATAACTATTATGACGTAGACCTCTGCTAACAAAGGATTTTTGAAAATTCAACCCCTAAGGGGATGAAATAGGGGTTTGAAATTTGTGTAGTCCACGCGGACGAGGTCATGAGCATAAGCTAGTAAATAATAAGTAATAACTACTGAAACTACTCTCTTAATAAATGTACCAAGTCCATACAAAATGAGAACTCACTCGCCATTTTAACTCTCATGTCATGTCAAAAGTACAATTTCAGCCCTTATTTTAAAGGTGAACAATATAGTGCGACAAGGCTTTTTTGGCACTTGAATGACATTGACAGGGGGGCGCTGTTGGAGAACAAGGCTTAGAATATTCAAACAAGAACAAAGGGAACACTTGACGGCAACGTTAGTTCCGATTTTCGCCACGCACCAAGACAGTCTTGTCGCACTGTACTTTTGACATGACAGTTGACACAGTTAAAATGGCCAGTGAGATCTCAAAATGTACAGTGTGTACATTCGAATTAAAAACTAAAATACAATAAAAAGTGGGAAAGTCATTTGTGGGAATGAGTGTAATATTTTATAATAAAATTCCACAAACAATTTTGGACTTGCCTATACACAAGTTTAAAAAATCTATAAGTGTGCTCTTAAAAAAGCACACTTATAGATTACAGTCGAAGACTATGTAAATGATAAGAAAGCTTGGATTTGACTCGCTCCAGCAATGCACGGGGCTGCAATTGCTTGTACAGTATGGTATAACAATATTGTAAATTGATCACTTGAAGAGAGCAACCGCTGAGTTTCTTGCTGGTTCTTCTCGGTAGGAACGGCATTCCGAACCAGTGGTAAATTAAACTAGTTGACGATTCAAAAGCACTTGTAAAAGTTTACTCTAATAAAAATCTATTCTATTCTATTCAATTCTTTGAGAACTACAACAAAGTTACCCCATGTGTTGGAGTCACCAGAATGACACTATCGTCCAACATCTTCAATCTTCCTTTTATCTGTGACAAAAATGTACCTGTGAAAACTTATTTTGGCTCTTTTTAGTGTTCCGTACCTCAAAAGGAAGAAAGGATCACTTTTTTGTCTGTCTGTCAAGAAACCTATAGGGTACTTCCCAATGACCTACAATCAGTTGCGAGCCTATTGTCTAAATTTGTAGCATGCACTAAAATTTAGAGCCTTTAAATATAAAATTCGTGCTCCGTCCCTTTTTAGCAATATTAAAAAGAAAAAGATGCAGATAGTCAAAATTTAGTTTAGTTTAGAGAAAGACAAGAGAATCTGCACCACTTCTTAAACTTTATACTGTACCTGTTTACTAATAATGCTCTGTGCTTTAACACTAGCACTTCTCTTCTGCCGTTTCTCTTGTTCAGGACTCTCCAAGCCTTCCACCTCCTGTTTGCTGCGCTTCTGGGACCTTCTGCGCTCACCACTCTCGCTGGACGACCTCTCATCGTCACCTGATTGTTTACAGCTGTTGCCTTCTGGTATCTTGGGTGATGCAGCTGCAATACACCAAGTTTCAAGTAGTTTTCAAAGAACATAATAATATAATAAAACTCCTTATTCTAGTGACAAAGTTGCGTGGAAGCAACTGTCTGAACTTTCCGTTGGTCATTGTTGTATTGCTACTACAGATTGTATGATTTGAAAAGAGCAAAAGTAATGTTTCTTGCCAGCTCTTCAGCATTAGTACAGCCTACAGTGTTTTGAATTGAAGAATAGTTAGTAAAACTACTTACTGTCGTCCTCGTGTATACTCTGAAGGGTTGTTCCAGCATTCTTATCCTTTTGAGCTTTCTCCCGGGCTTGTGCCTTGTTATTTAGTAACTCATCCTCCAATTTAGCAAAAGACTGAATTATCTCCTGAAAACGAAATTTCAGACACAATATATAACAAAAATCACTGTTTATTTCACTTCACCACTAAATACATGGATAAATCACGCGAAAATCGTTTTCGAACACAAAACTTATTGCAACAAGTTATGTCGGCGTATCGTACCTTCAAGTCATCTTGCTTAGTACTTGTATAGGTATTTTTTATTTCAATGACTTTCGAAAGAAATGCATTGAAATTGAACATAATTATTGGAAAAATCTTCACTTTTATCACAAGTTTTACATTTGACAAACGCTCTAAAACATTACAATCGAAAACCGTTTGAAATTGAAATTCGAATAATGCCAACACTAGGATAACTGGAAGTGACCAATAGCATTGCTTGTTCGATACAGATAGTATTATTGTATCTTTAGTCTATGATTACAGTGGAGACGGGTAACATTAGAACTAGTACAATAGCGTCACCCAAAAGACCAAGAAATCTTCCATAATATAAAAAGACTTCCCACGCGTCATTTAACTCTACATCTTTAAAATACTCACGGTAACAATTTTCCCGTTTGCTTCCCGTTGCTGTTATCTGTTACTATAAAAATGTTACCCCGTTACTATAACAATGTTACCCGTAACTATAAATGTTTCCCGTCACTATAAAATGTAATAATTATTATTTAGTTATTTATTATTATAACTTACGGAGCTAGAGGAACGAAAAAACCGGCCAAGTGCAAGTCAGACTCGCGCACCGAGCGTTCCGTACTACAGTACAGTCGTATTTTTTCGACATTTTGCACGTTATATCAAATGCATAAAAACTAATAAAAATTTGTTTTAGAATGTACAGGCAAAGCCGTACAAATCGTAAACTTTTACAAAATATAGGAATTTTTCTCGCGTTTTTTTTTGGTAGGTAGGTACCTACCTATCATACCAGTAACCATCAGTAGGTACTAGGTATCACCTGTCTTCGTTTTTGCTAGCGTTTTGGGGTTACACCATAGCCTTCGGCAATAAAGAAGGCTGTGGTTACATCCGGTATAATTTAGACTTTATCAACAGTGCGAAAATATAATATGTCCTATAAAAATTATATAATAACGTGTACAAACGAGTAGGTACGTAACGTATTTAATTTAGATGGCCGGTGAATGTACTTACTAGTTACCTACTTACTAGTGAATGTCATATTTTGAACATTCGCGGATGCGAATGCGAATATCTGCTGCCAGAATTCGCGAATGCAAATGCGAATGCGAATATTCAGTTTTTGTTTTTATTATTTTAAATTTGGCACCATTTGTCTATCTATGGCTCGGTGACCTTGGCGGCAGTCCCGTTACCAAAATATGATATTATTTAGAGAAGACTGATAATTGTGATTACGAGGTTAAATTACTTTTTTATTAGGTAGGTACATTAAAAACACAAGAAATTAATGGATTTTGTTTTATTAACCAACTAGTTATCATATATTTTTTTTAAGTACCTACTCAAAACATTCGCAGTAATTTCGGGGAATGCGAATATGCAAAAATATGCGAATATCCGCGAATGCGAATATTCGTCACATCGCTAGTACCTACCTATATTTTTACGGTTATGACGCTCTATTGGAACGTAAAACTTTATGAAAATTTTATTGCTCTTAAAATTGCTTTAGCGCCGAAATTACGAGTCCTGACTAGGGTGGCCATAAAGTTATAATATTACTAGTTTCAATCCCCGCGACTTGGTTCGCGTGGATTAAGGTTTTTAAAAATTCCGTGAAGACTCTTAGATTTTTCGGAACAAAAAGTAGCTGATATCACTCTCCAGGTATTTAACTATAGAAACAGCTTTACTATACCTATGCAAAAATTCATGTCTATCCGTTACGACGTGATTGAAAGACAAACCAACAACCAAACACACTTTAACATTTATAATATTAGTACAGGAAAAATAGCATTATATTTTGGCGGCAAAATACAATTTTTTGCTCGTTTTTATAGATAATGCTACGGAATCTTGCGTGAGTCCGACTCGCACTTGGCTGGTTTTTCGAAATATTTTAGTAGCTGATGCACCGAAATAAAATGCAATATAGGACTGATACAAGCTGCAGGAATCGCGCTGACTAAGGAAAAGCTAAGTACAGTCGCCCCTAAAAAAATACCACAAAAATATATTTGGAAAATGTGCTTATCTGTTCTATTATATTTATTTTTACGTGTGATCTTTCAACGGTGTGTATTTTCGTTCGACATTTCTGCAACTGGATCTTACCCGATCTTACCACTTTTATAAGTTATGAATGCACAGAAATCTTATTTTTGAATGGCGCAAAAATATCTCAGCCAATCACAGCGCGCGTTCGTCTGCTATTAGTTGTTGCCTACGCGCCATTTTCTTTACGCGCCATGGTTATCACGAGTCTCTGTAATTGTTGTTTTTTTGAAAATCCAGCAGTGATATGATAAGTCTATGAAGTCCAGCAATAAGATTCGGTTTTAGTCGGCGTTAGGGCGTTTATGCACTCATTTGTATTCTAATTTGACGGATCTAAGATTCATTTAAGATTTATTCATTTATTGCATGATTGTATAATAAGAGAGATGTTAAATATATTATTAAGTAGATACCTACATGCATCCTACATGTCACAATCTGCTATGCAATGACGTACAATATTGAAGTATCCGGATCCGTCAAAATAGATTTAGAATATTTAAATTTTGATTCGTGGTTTGAAGGATCTGTCAAAACTCAAAATACGAATCGAATGAGTGTACAAGCGTAGGTACGTACGTTTTGTATGACAGCCATTTTGCATGGTATTTCATGAATCACGACAACGAACTGAATACGAATGAGTGCACAAACGCCGCCCATAGATTTAAAAAAAAAAATGGCGAGAAAACGTGCAGGCGGGTCACCTGATGTCAAGTGATTACCACCGCCCATGAACATTTGCAGAACCAGAGGAACCTCCAACGCGTTGCCGGCCGGCCTTTCAGGAATTTGTTGGTTCGTCCTTGGTTGGTTAGGTTAGGTTAGGTTGCGCTATTCTGCGAAAACAAATTTTGACGATACGATTTATAGAAGTGGTAGCTGTGCCTAACATGTTTTTGTCGGAGACTGTACGTAGGCGTCACTCGGGCGCGTATTTATTGAACGGAGCCGCGCGGCGCGCTGTACGGTCGGTGGTCGGCGGTGATGCCAAATTTGTCACTGCAGTTGAGCTAAGTGGAAGCATGTAAGAATACCGGGTCTAAACGCTAGAAACTTAACTAATAATAATTTTAATGACAGCATGTTGACATACTTTTTTCCACTTTTGATGTCTGTTTACATAATATTTTGTTAATTTTAAATGTAATTGACATTTTGTAATCGCAATATTTTATTTTGTTTCGTACTCAATATTCTCCTTTAAATACTAATAATCATTGATGAATTATTTAAATTAGGTATATATTTATTGACATTTATTGTACTTAATACACTGTTTCCAAAAAAAATTTGTAACACCACTTCACGTGTATTTTTTGCAATAAAAAATTATGAATTATGAATGAATTATGAATAATTATGGTTATTGTTATACTTAGTTACGTTTAAAAACTGCAAGTTACCCAAACTATACCTAGCATGGAGTGAACTCCTTGCTAGGTATAGTTTGAATGGAAATCACCATATTCTCGATCTGTTGCGTACTATAATACCATTTTGCATTATAGGGGTAGGTATATAGCTACGTAAATAGGTAGGTACATAGACAAAACAGTTTTTCTAGAGAAACATTGAATCACATAAAATGTAAGTGTAAAAGTTATCCCGGATAGCTTCAATCCGGATTTAAAGGACCGGAACAAGAACCTATCCTCGTCTCGAAGATTTCACTAACTTACTTAAGAATTTATGTAAGCCAACCCTTCGCTCGCAAATCGGCGGGGAAACAATACCTTCAGTACGCGCCAGAAAATATTGCAAGTATATACTTACATCGACCTTTAGAAAGAGCGGCAAGCGGTTTTGTGGAGCGTTGTCTCTGTCGTCGAGACCGACAAAACGTCACATAGGTATGAGTGACAGAGACAACGCTCTACGAAGCCGAAATCTCATTTTGAAGGTCGATGGTCATATAATATAAAATCCATTTTTACTTATAGCACAAGTAAATGGAAACGTCTGAAAACCGTGAATTTATTAAAGTTATTTCTTGTACGATATGGTACGGAACCCTCCGTGCCCGAGCCCGATTCCCACTTGACCGGTTTTTGTCTGTGGCTCACTACTTCTTGGCCTCTAGAAAACCTCCAAATAAACCATCAAATGTAACATTTGCTCCAACGTTTGACTGCCCCAGTCTTGAATACAGCTGCAAATATCCTAGATGTACATAAATTTGGCGCGACGCTCATGAGAACTGCCAGGTGTCGCGACCTATATTTAATTTATGAGCTTCTCCCCGTCTTGTAGGGATGGCCAATGGCAATCTTAACATCGATAAGTAGGTACCGAGTGATTTTAGGGTTCCGTACCTCAAAAGGAAAAACGGAACCCTTATAGGATCACTTTGTTGTCTGTCTGTCTGTCTGTCTGTCTGTCAAGAAACCTACAGGGTACTTCCCGTTGACCTAGAATCATGAAATTTGGCAGGTAGGTAGATCTTATAGCTGACATTTGGGGAAAAAATCTGAAAACCATGAACCATGGTCATGAACTAATAATTAGTATTTTCAACTTTCGAAGTGAGTGACTATATGAAGTGGGGTATCATATGAACGGTCTTCACCTGTACATTCTAAAACAGATTTTTATTTATTTTTATGCATCATAGTTTTTGAATTATCATGCAAAATGTCGAAAAAAATCGACTGTATTACGGAACCCTCAGTGCGCGAGTCTGACTCGCACTTGGCCGGTTTTTTGTGTGGATATAGTTAAAAAGTAAAAAGCCCTTAGTTCCTACGGGGTTTTTATAAATCTAAATCCACGCGGACGAAGTCGCGGACATCATCTAGTAGAAAGATATAAATAGAGTAGCTTATGCTCGCGACTTCGGCCGTGTGGACTATACAAATGTCAAACCCCTATTTTACCCCCTTAGGAGTTGAATTTTTAAAAGATCTTAGCGGATGCCTACGTCATAATAGCTATCTGCATGCCAAATTTCAGCCCGATCCGTCCAGTAGTATAAGCTCTGCGTTGATAGATCAGTCAGTTAGTCACCTTCATATATTTAGATACTCGTAAATTCCTGTCTTCGTTTGTCGATAACGGATATCGACAAGCCATCGGTAACATCACCATATCACCTTTATAAAGAAATTCCAGCACTTTTCTAGAAGTACCTGAGAATATTATTAAATATTTTCCACTAGACATGTGTCCGCTATAGCTTAACTTAAAACCGCTGCCGTGCCTATAGCGTACCGTAGCGTTATTGTCGTAGCTAACAACGGTTATCAGTTATCATCTATGACGAACCACCTAACAACGCAACACTGCCAAAGCTGGCAACTGACAATGCATTGTTTGGTTTTTGGTAACTAGAAACGCAATAATTATGCCTTCTCTTTCTTTCTTTCACTGAAAGCTGAGAAGGAGCGGTTATTGGCTACCGGCTTAGTAACTAAGAACTTGGTAAACCAAAGCCGACCTTATCTCTATTACGCTAAGGCTTAACTGTACAAGTACTTGTCCATTACACTTTGATCTCTCAATCTTAATACAGTTAGCCTTAGAGTAATAGAGATACGGTCCTCTTTGGTTTATCAATCTTCGTGAAATGTTTTTGGTTAACTGGACTGTGGCAAACTATTCTTGCAGGCGTCCACTATTGTTTGACCTATGTCAATGATCAAATTAAACTTTGCTGCTATGAACTTAAGGTTGTGATTACTTCACGATATTCATGAAAGTAAAATTGGTTTTATTTTAGTGAATATGCGCGCGCTAGCTATACAGACGGTATTGATACGGCAGCTAGCTTAGTTACTACTACGGAAACCGCTGCGCGTTGCGCATATTAAATTAGTTGAAACACAACTCTGATACCGATATTCGGCAACAGTTATCAATATCAGTATTGAAACTAAATAACTGTTGATTAACCGTTGCCATAAATAGCCAATAACGCCCATCTTTATTTTCCACATTTCCAGCCTGTTGAATTTTATTTGAAAAGCACATAATATTATGTAGGTTATATTTAGTATAAAGGAATATGGGTAGCTGAAATCCAATAACATTTCATGTGCAATTCTGAAAAAAATGTAAACAGCTATTTACTTTTTAAGGTTCCTTACCTTAAACGGAAAAAAGGGACCCTTACCTATAGGATCACTTCGTTGTCTGTCTGTCGTGTCTGTCAAGAAAACCTATAGGGTATTTCCCGTTGACCTAGAATCATGAAATTTGGCAAGTAGGTCGGTAGGTCTTATAGCACAACACAGGCGCTGTGCGGGTGTGCACTGTGCAGGACGGTCCCTGTCCGATTGCCAACTCGACCTGTCGCGGATTATGTGTACCTAAACTTTTATTTTTCACCGTCTAAAAAATACAAAAAAATCTGCACAGAGATTTTCAAAGGGTCGTGGCACATAAATTCCCCGGGAAGTTAACCGAATCTCCGGGACGGCGATAGTGCTAGTTCTGGCCCTTTTAAATCCGAGCTGCGCCAATCTGGACTAACTTTTAGATAACCTTTTAGTTTTAGTGATCTTGTAAGAAACCTAACTTGTTTGTTAGTAACTTTTAAAGTTTCTTTGTTACTTTATCTGTTCTGTACACACCTAATATAATTTTTTTAAATTCTTTGGCATAATAATATTCTAGCAGCGCGTATTAAGAAACGAGGAAGCGAATCGCTTTGTACTAGTCCGTGGAATTTAAACTATGTAAGCCATTGGTTCCCAAAGTGGTCCAGGTGGACTCCCAGGGGTCCACGGGAGACTCGACGGGGGCCTACGGACAAAAAAATGGGGGCTTATGGGGTTTACAATTCGTAAGCGGGATCCACGAACATTTATCTGCGTTCGATTGTGAAGAACTAAAATGTTGGCTTGAGTTTACCTATCAATGTAATTGTAGTTAGATAATGTATTTTAAGAAGCTCATCGAATGTTACTTACACTTTTTAAATTGGTCAACTTTACTTTTGTGACACCCACTCACATCATAATCAATTAATTAATTAACCAATCAATTCTCACTTATTTCATTAAGAAAACTCCCCTTTCTATAGTTAGATCTAATCTTCAGCTTTCTTTGTCGAGTTTTGGGAATATGGTAGAAATGTAGAAAATAGTAGAAATGCCAGGGTCCACTGGAACCAGCTAAGTAAATGAAAATGGTCTATGAGAAAAAAAGTCTGGGAACCTTTGATGTAGACATACATTTTACGGTGTCTGGCCGTCTGATAATATTCAGAAAAAACCATTCAGTTCCTCCTGATCTTTATACAAACACCAACCAACGAAAGGTAGCTAATAAAATGCTCATAAATAATTTAGTTTTCTACCACAAATATTAGAAAACAGCTTACCAAGAATATTAAAACAATGTATTAGGTATATATGACCTCTTGCACGGTACAAAACATAAATAATGTAAAGAATGTGGTATTTTTTAGATAAGCCGCCTGCCCGTTCCGAACAATTAAAGCTATCCGCTCAAATCCCCTACAACTTGATGTACGGACAGCAAAAACAGTGATCGATCCCTACTATAAATTAAGCTTGAGAATTTCTTTTCAAGAATTCGGAATTCTATTTTGCTGTTCTACTTTCAGTAACTTAACTTTTTTATTTTCAAATCATGGAACCGATTCAAGTCCTAATTATTTAGTAGCTGATAAAACCTAGTTACGACGCATAACAGACGGAAACGTTTAAGTGCGGAAACCAGCCCAGAGAGTAAAAATAAAACCCTAGTTACTTTTTATAGTGATTTATGTTTATATTTATATTTTTTTATATCCTTGATTGCCATCTGGACATGTCGCGTACTATCTTTTCGCAAAGGCGGCATACTTTATCTAAGTTAGTATAAGCATTCCACTTTCGGTTTCCAAACAATATTTAACTAGCTGATGCCCGCGACTTCTTACGCGTGCATTTAGGTTTTTAAAAATCCTGTGGGAACTCTTAAATTTTCCGGGATAAAAAGTAGCCTATGTCCTTCCCCGGGTTGCAAGCTACCTCTGTACCAAATTTCGTCGAAATCGGTGGAACGGTTAAGCCGTGAAAAGCTAGCAGACAGACAGACAGACAGACACACTTTCACATTTATAATATCAGTATGGAAGTATGGATTATCATACTAATTAATTAAGTAGTAGTAGTAAAAGTTAGAGTGTAAAATATACCATCAGCTCGAAACATCAGTCTAGTGCTGACGTCACTAAAAAGGCATTAGCAATTTGCTGGACTTAAGTATACAAAAAATTGTATAAGTCCCGCAAATTGCTAATAGGTAAAAGCCTATTAGATTTACTCATAGGCTAGATTGTAATCTTAGTAGAGTGGGTATTGCTGCCAGAACTTTACGTTCAAAAAAATTTTGCAAATTGGTCCAGAAACCTGGAAAAAATCGATGTACATACATTAAAAAAAAACGGGCCGAATTGAGAACCACCTCCTTTCTGGAAGTCGGTAAAAAAATAAAATAAAATTCTTAAACTTTTAACTTTTTCTGCGCGCAGTACTTTCCAGGGAATTAATTTCGTATGTAAAAAGTAAAACGGGCAAGGATTAAACGCCGCGCTGCGCTCGCGTCAAACGTTACAAACGTACACATACACCTTCTGACGAGATTCCCGACGATAAACTAGATTGAAATAGTGGGCTTGTTTCTAATTACTATGACTTGTTTTGTTGTACCAAAATACCTACAGTGCAATCATGGTATCATCATTATCATCATCAACGGATAGACGTCCACTACTGGACATAGGTCTCTTGTAGGGACTTCCACACGCCACGGTCTTGAGCCGCTTGAATCCAGCGACTCCCTGCGACTCGTCTAGTGGGGGTCTTCCAATGCTGCGTCTTCCGGTGTGAGGTCGCCATTCCAGCACCTTGAGTCCCCAACGTCTATCGGTTTTACGAACTACGTGCCCTGCCCATTGCCACTTCAGCTTCGCAACCCGTTGAACTATGTCAGTTATTCTAGTTCTCATACGGATCTCCTCATTTCTGATTTGATCACGTAGAGAAGCTCCAAGCGTAGCTCGCTCCATCGCCCGCTGATAGTCCCTTGCTTTGCTATAATAATAAAAAAACAAAGTCTGTAACACTCCAGACTCCAGTTAGACGGATCAATGGTTCGAGTTTCAATCGCCCAAAGGACGTGTAAAGCGTACTATCTACACTAATATTATAAAGAGGAAAACTTTGTTTGTTTGTTTGTTTGTTTGTTTGTTTGATTGTACTGAATAGGCTCAAAAACTACTGGACCGATTTTAAAAATTCTTTCACCATTCGAAAGCTACATTATCCACGAGTAACATAGGCTATATTTTATTTTGGAAAAAAATAGGGTTCCGTAAGATATTTGGGTTTTTCGGACACAAGGTGTAAAAAATCAACCAGAAAAGTTACTTATTTTGCGTACGCTGCCTAAACTATAAAAGATAGAACCATAAAATGTTCTAATTAATTGTAGATCTTATAAATATCTACAAAAAAGTCCGCGACACACTATACCCATCTATGTCGAGTGAGGCACAGCAACCATTTTTTTATTTAAAAATCTTGAATTTTTTTGGACTACATTTAAACGCGTTTATTTTACTCATGCTATTAATCCTTATCAAAAAAAATGATTTCATCACTAAGAACAGTTTATGGAGATAATATTTGGTCTTTGAATGATTAAAATTGGACGTTTGGTTTTGAAGTTATGGCGAAATTAAAATATTACGATTTCTGCTGCACGGCCCGTTGTTATTATATAAAGAGGTAATGTCGTTAAGTTTGTTTGTAGGGGGTAATCTTTAGAACTACTGAACCGATTTTAAAAATTCTTTCACCAGTAGAAAGCTACATTATTCCTGAGTGACATAGGCTATACGGGATCTTTAAAAACCTAAATCTACGCGGGCGAAGCCGCGGGGATCAGCTAGTAGCTCATATAGCTATTAGCTATAGAGGCACAGTGGAGAGGTAAAAAAGTTTTGTTTTTTTTTAATTTGTTTGTACTTTTCATCTGTCATCCGTTTTATAGAGACGTTACGGACGTTACATGGACGGACAGCCAGCTGTGGGAATTGACACATTTCTCACAGAACACGCCATGTTTCCGTTGTTAGGTATTATCCGTTTATTTTGTAGGAACAACCAATTTTCAGCAGGCGATCGAGAGGGCTATGCTTAGAGGTTTTCTACGTTATCAAATCAGAAACAAGGAAATTCCTAGGAGAACCAGAGTAACTGACATAGCTCAACGGGTTGCGGAACTGAAGGGTCATTAGGCAGGGCACATGGCGACCTCACACCGGAAAGCACAACGATGGAAGACCCTCCACTAGGTGGATAGACGACATCAAACGAGTCGCAGGGAGCCGCTGAATGCCAACAGCGCAAAGACCGTGGCGTGTAGAAGTCCCTACAAGAGACCTATGTCCAGCAGTGGACGACTATCGGTTCACAACGATGATGATCGGTCCCGTTTACACCCTTCAGATACGAAACCCTAAAACATCACTACCCATAATATGAATGCGAAAGAGTGCTTGTTATTGGTTTATTGGTTTGTTGGTTTGTAATTCAATCACGTTGTAACGGAGTAACGGATTGACGTGATTTTTGCATGGGTGTAGTTAAAGACGTGGAGAGTGACGTAGGATACTTTTTATCCCGGAAAATCAAACACCACGGTTTTTTAAAAACCTAATTTCAGGCAAACGAAGTCGCGGGCATCAGCTAGTTACTGTAATATTTTAAAAGTTTGTCTGTAATCGGACTCGAATGATACAGTGCGACAAGGCTTTCTTGGCACTTGGATGACATTGACAGAGGGCTCTGTTGGAGAACAAAGGCTTAGAATATTCAAACAAGAACAAAGGGGACACTTGACGGCAACGTTAGTTCCGATTATCCACACGCCAAGATAGCCTTGTCGCACTGTAACGGTAACGTACGTCAAAATAGACGTCCACGAACGCGAACGCGCACTGATACCTCATTATCCCATAGCATTAAATACAACATATCAACAAAAAGAGAATTCAATTGCACTAATCGGATTATTATCTGACGGCTCCCGCTTATACTGTATTATTGGATTGACGGAAATTTTTCATCAGAGTGTTGAGTAAACAGATAAAAATGAAGCGTAAATAAACATCTTAAAATAGTTAATAATGTTATTAAACTTTTTATTCCTTATTTGATGACTAGTTGATCCGCCCAAGTTTCGCTCGGTTGAAAATTTGAAAACCTTACTTAGAATAAGCGTTTAGGATAATGAAATAGAAAACTTCCATGTATAAACAACTTAACCTCCAATCCGGGTTTATTAGTCTTGGGATGACCCTAATATGAATCAAACGCAGTTCCGATGTCCACAGTCTTATATTCAGGTACACTTGTAACATCCACTTAGTTTATATCTAGCTTAATTAATCACCTAGTACTTATATCTCGCTTAATTACTTTTATATCGTCCATCTTTTTTCTCTCGCTGCGTCCGTCCGACGCCGCTACCACTGTCACACCTCCACTCACGGGTGACAGATGGCAGGTTTTCTGTGTTGCCTACAGTCGTCCATCCTGCTCCAGATATGTCCTCATATCTGACCACTCGGCCTTCCAACCGAGGGTAATGCCCTCATACCCATAACTCAATAGGAGCAACATAGAATACCTTAACAGTCCTATATTATAATTAATATGATTAGTATAATAATTCCTCTAACAGATCAAAGCTAACATTGTTAGATTTAACAAGTGCACAAAACAAGTGCCAATGAGACCTACAAAATACTGGTATCAATAATCATTATGTACATTGCAATCAACATCTTTAAGTCTAATTCTTATAAATACACAACAAATCACACTGAGATAAGTAAATAGTAAATACTATAAGTCATTCTGATTTAAGCTTGATATTAAGAAAATTGTATGATCTAATTATTGTTAGTGATATACGTATACAACCAATTCACAATAGTATAATCAAATAATGAAATCAACACAATTTATGTTAATACTTAATACAAGGAAATTATAGTGAAATCAATAATTTTATTTTTAAATATTATTATGAACTACATATTCTTCAAGTTTGTATTTGTATTTAGTAATACGTGAATAAATATTTGCATGGCAAATGTGGCAATACTAATTATGAGAATTATAAAACATCTTTGGTAATTTGCATTTAAAGCGAATAAAATATAATCAACCTTAAACAAAACAACAACGAGGAAAGAAAAGAAGGATAGTGAATTATCACCAACTTGAATTCTGAGTGCTAAGTACTCTATGATTTTAAACAATGTCACTATCAGTTTTCAATTAAAGTAAGTTTGTTTGCCCTTTCCTTCTTACCACTGTAATGACATGAATTCTAATCCTACATAATGTTCTAATGCAACACAAATTACAATATTTTCACTAGTATATACATTTTAAGAGATATGGTAAGAGTTGTTGGATCCCATTGACCATTACTAACACTTTATACAAAATTAATCACAAAGTTTTACAATATACTAATGAACCTAACTACTTCTGTAGACTTCATAATTTCTTTAAACTTAAAAATAAATTAAAAGAATATCTTATAATCCAATGTTCTCATACAATTGATGAATATTTGATATGAGTTGACCTTGATTATAATGTCTTTGTAGTGTTTCATGCATTACCAATTTGATTATCGTGAATTGACATTTAATTATTCTCAAGTGGTACCTACTGATTGACACCGTTGAAAAAATAAAATAAAAAATATATATATATATATATTACAATATAAGTATGTAACGTAAAACAAATAATAAGAAAACAATATGCCAATCTTTAATTGCATATATGTAGTATTATACTAAGCAATATCGGTAAGTATATGAATAATGATTGTAAAATAATTTTGCAGACCAGAAAGGCAGAGATGTCGGCACAGATATTATGTGACCATATTTTGTACTCTACTTGAATAACAATAAAAGATAATTACCTATCAAATTGAGTTATTGAATATTGAACCTATGTCTACGAAGTCAAGATAAATAATATGGTTAAATGTAGTTGTTATTATTAATAAGTACTAAGATCGAAACAAACCACAATGTATTCTAAGGAGACCCCAATAATCATATTATTCCAGAAATTTAAAGAAACATGAATCCACTAATTGATAATGATACACACAGTACAGATCACTATGAGATCTACAATGTGTAAAATGTAATCCTATATTTTCAAATAACTGAGACGACTGCCTCTGACTGTATCTCGATTGTAGCACAACAAATACTATTATTAATATAACAAAATAAGTCACAATGATGTTAGCCAAGGTATTATTGTATTATTATAAACTCGTTACCTGTGATGCCCCATATCATCCTTGCACTAGGGGCAGATGCATGCATAACTGTGTCTACCATAAGCCCCGTAAGTGCGATAGAGAGCGCAACAGACGGCGTTTTGTTGCCCCATTTTATTGTCTCGTAAGCAACGAGTCCTTCATGGCACTATAGACTTAATTGATGTAACATACAATAAAATCTGATTTCTGGAAACTTCCATTCTTGTACATTCTTGAGCGCGTAAGGACGAACGATGCCAGAGACCCTCGTCCTCTTATGATAATATGGTTAACTTGAACACGGTGATTGAGGACAAACAGCACCAAACGCTGCACCAACCCAGCGTCATGCTGAGCCGTGAATTGCCGCATCGGTCACCGTTGCTTGTCTCGTGTCAGTGTGTAACAAATGAATGACAAAGATGTAGGAAATTATTTCGTGATACATTGGTGTACTTATACGCTTTAATAACATATCAGCGATCCATACATTAATACCTAGCGAGTGAAGTAAGCAAGCCTTCGTGCGCGAACTGCTTATATAGTCTATTGGAATAGATGTTACTTGAAATAGTATTTAAGAATTTGCTCTTTACTGTGCTGTTTCCACCAAACATCAACGTAATACAATGAGTGACTGCGAAAATGTACATTAACATGAACCGATATTTAGCATTTACAATCAGCATGTCATTTTAGATCTACTTTAAAGGGTCTATACAACTTCTAGCTACTACGTACCGAATTCAGCAAGACATAATTAATATATCATTACGGAATACGTCAATTATAAGAACTTTAATTTGAATTTAAGTAACCCTTGAACATTAGTGAGTATCTGCTAGAACAGGTAAAGTGATTTCCAACCATGATATCTACTTCTGTACCTCTATTCTGTAGATAAATCTATTATTATTAATAAAAAGGATACACCCTTTCCACTTGCCGACCCCGAATTAGTCTGCTTGTTTTCCATCAAATTAACTAGACTCCCTCTTGTCACCATCGCGACCCGATCAGTTGCTGAAGTTCATACTGAAGATCACCGTCCACTCGCATCGGGATTATCGAATCAGGTTTTACCAGACTATTATTGTTCGTCATTTTTCAGACGCTTCGTCAGCCGTTTTCCAATTCGTTTGTTGGTTCTTACTAGGACCAGCTTTTGTCACCGGAATACGATCCATTGTTTACGTCAGTATTGCCACCTTCCATTTGTCATTCTTGATTCCTTATTCTTAGGTCTATATTATAGTCAATGCTGCCCTCCTTTGGCACGATTGCTACAAAATCAAAAATTTCCACTTGCTGTATGTCACAATTGGGACATGAATTAAATTTTCCAATAACAATATGTCTCATTTGGAACATATAAAATAGACAACCTTTGACACAATTGGGACAAGTTATATTACATAAACTATTCTCAGTAATTACCGCTTATCACACCAGGAATAAGTCCATACATAAGTCGGTATTCTTTTCTGCCATTTGCCACTTGGTTCATCATAAAATATTCTCAGGAATCACCGCTTATCACACGAGGAATAAGTCCATACATAAGTCGGTATTCGTTTCCCCTATTTGCTTGTTGGCTTATCATAAACTATTCTCAAGAATCACCGCTTATCTCACCAGGAATAAGTCCATACATAAGTCGGTATTCTTTTCTCTCATTTGCCGGTTGGTTCATCATAAAATATTCTCAGGAATCACCGCTTATCACACCAGGAATAAATCCATACATAAGTCGGTATTCTTTTCAACTATTCTCAGGAATCACCGCTTATCGCACCAGGAATAAGTCCATACATAAGTCGGTATTCGTTTCCCTTATTTGCTTGTTAGGTTATCATAAAATACTCTCAAGAATCGCCGCTTATCACACCAGGAATAAGTCCATACATAAGTCGGTATTCTTCTCTCTTATTTGCTCGTTAGGTTATCATAAAATACTCTCAAGAATCACCGCTTATCACACCAGGAATAAATCCATACATAAGTCGGTATTCTTTTCAACTATTCTCAGGAATCACCGCTTATCGCACCAGGAATAAGTCCATACATAAGTCGGTATTCGTTTCCCTTATTTGCTTGTTAGGTTATCATAAAATACTCTCAAGAATCACCGCTTATCACACCAGGAATAAGTCCATACATAAGTCGGTATTCTTCTCTCTTATTTGCTCGTTAGGTTATCATAAAATACTCTCAAGAATCACCGCTTATCACACTAGGAATAAGTCCATACATAAGTCGGTATTCTTTTCAGATATTCTCAGGAATCACCGCTTATCGCACCAGGAGTAAGTCCATACATAAGTCGGTATTCGTTTCTAATATTCTCAGGGATCACCGCTTATCGCACCAGGACTAAGTCCATACATAAGTCGGTATCCTTTTCTCTTATTCACTGGTTGTCAGTTCGTTTAGAGTCTAAAAATAATAATCACATTCATAACAATGACACGTTATATCATAACAATATTAAACACCATTTTTTTTTATTAGCTTCCCCAAGACAGCCACCAGAAGCGATTATTTGTGTACAGTCAATAGAATGAATATTATAGTGTCAACGTTTATGGCAAACCCGCTAAGTGTTTGCTCCCTTAATATCTCATTTGATTAATCTTCTTCTTAATTTGCTTTATGGCTTTCAGTAATTTGATTAATGATTTGAAAGACTAGTTATCGAGACTATTGAACTCAACACTCAAATCGATATTCTCAACTATTTGTGGAGTATCTACAGTAGTAAACATCTTTAGTTCACCGTGGGCTCTACCGCGGTTGTTTGACAGCTACAATGTCACGATCGCAATCATCTCTGATTGGTTAATGCTCGCTCACTATTGGCCACAATGCATTGTTGCAACAAGAATCGCACAAATTCAGCCAATCAGAACAATAATGATTGATGCAGGTTTTAGACAATCGCCCTACGTGTAATGTCTGCAGGTGATAATAATTGTGCAACTCGTTTGAAATTTTAATATAATTTAAGGGCACACACACAAGAGACAAATCCGTCTTTTGTTTATAATAATTATATTAATAATTTATTTATTTAGTAAAAATATGCATCTCATAAGCTCCTTTTTCCAAAGTCAAATAGCTAGTCAAAATTTGGGCAGTAAAGGTAGGGAATCCGTTTCTCCACTATTTATCCGATGGGGCTTGCAAGGTTAAGATTTACACTTCTCTGTATACTGACAATTTCATTTCTTATTTCAGATCTAAACCTAAGTCAGAGATCGAATTATTCGTGCATTATTTATACCCGAGAAACAACGATATGATAAAATTATGTGTTAGTAGGCTATATAAGAAATACAACAATCCAGACCCTGTTATACATAACATTGCCACAGTCATTGCCGCTTCATTTAATAACACCTTCGTAACTCTCTTTTGTTATTAGAGACACATGTTTTAAAGTTTCCTTTACTCGTACATAAAAATTGAACTTCGTAACTTAGTATTTCTTTCTAATTTCTATTATTACAGCAGATAGTATCATCTATTAAGTTGGTAAGCCAATCCAATAATAACAACAGTAAATATGATGTACTTGGTAGTTAACCTGTTGTTCAGTGTGTGTTTTTCCGAGGTAGTAAGTACCTAAAGGCTTTGATTTATGAAAGCAGATTGTACAACAAGGGCACCAAACAAGCCACTTGAGCCGAGTTATAAACACTGATTTTCACTTCGATTGCGAGGAAATGTAACAATATAATATTACTATAAGTACATATCTATAGATTGACCGAAAAGAGTAGGGATTAAATGAGGGTGCTGTAATGAGTTTGTAGGTAGGTATAGGTCGCAACCTCAATACAAGTGCAAAAGTTCACTGGCACCATAGAAATTACATAAATTCTTTCTCATCCATATGTCATTCAGAGAGACTGTTGTTTACCTCTAAATACCTTGTGTATAACAGCATGAAACGCACTTTAGTCCTCTTATAGCCTGCGTAAAATAGAACCTTACGAGCATGAGAAGTGGAAACGTGTTTTTATTTTATTATTATTTTTATTTTCCAAATTCTAAAAATCACGAATGCATGTCATCTATTAGTATAAGAGGATGTCAGCTACTAGTGACTTTATATGAATGTGATAGCTCACATAATTTTACCTTTTTTAATTATAAAACTCTAAGAACATTTGAAAGAACCACTGTTATGCTGATAAATAAATATTTTAATTCAAGTCCATTTATTTATTTTCATCTGATCTGATCAGTTAAATTCACTTTAGGTTAATATAATAATGATTCAATTCATTTTCCTTTCATAACCTCACCTCTCCTTAAATGGTGGTTGCAGCAAATGTAATTTATAATTTCCACAAGGGTGAGCAAACGGAACAAAAGTACATACTAGCACTTAATATAAATTTTATTGGTATAAGAATCAAATAAAATTCCAACATCCACATGGCTACTTTCGTGAGCATGAGTGTTGTATGTCTTTCTGTTTCTGGTATGTACATAGTTAGATTAATTCAAACCTGATATTTCATACCCTATACTTACTAGGTATTCAAAGTAATCTAATAACTCTAATTTGGTCGAATAAGTAAACCTACAGATTCAAAATAGGTTCAATGTTACCTACTTTATCTAGTGGACCAATTAATTATTTATTAGCTGATCCACCCCAGGTCTAATTTTCCAAAATCTTTTCTTTATGTCCAGTAGTAGCTTAGTAGAGAACTCAAATCATATTTGATTATGCAGGGCCTGCGGGTTGATCTATGTCTGTCAGTACATAATACAGACTATTCAGTCGGTAGATAGGTATTCAATGGATGCATCTGGCAATCGACTCTATTAGTCTCCCTATCACTGTCTATCATTCTCACAACCATACCATGCCTACCATAGACCCAAATCCAAAAATCTTACATTAAATGGTAGGTAATGAAAACACATGCACCTGACACATATTTCAGGCATTCTATCCTTAAATTGTACCAAAATATTACTATGTGTATAGTTAAGTATGTAATTATTTAATTAAAGAAGAATAACTACTCATATTGAGACTATTCAATTCAAAGTTTTAAGACTTTATTTTAGTTACTAGGTAAACTAGATTTGCCTCAATTAACCATAGTAGTATTCAGATGTTTCTTACCTTCTTATTACTGTATTACATAACAATACCTTGAGGTTACAGCCTCCATCATAATGAGGCAGGCCGGGATGGCTTTTTTTTCTTTTGTATCATTACAACAGGCCTCACACCAAGAGTTACTGTGTTCTTATCCGATCCATGCAGGTACATGACTGCTTCCAATCACAACTTGAAGGTTATTTGCACTTCTCCACCACAGATGCAGGCCAAAACCACTTGTTCATCTCACATTCGTCGACCTCATCGTCAAGTCGGGGTCACAGGGTCGTGGACATCATCAGAAAAGTTGTCAAAACATGAAAAAAAATGGTAACAGTTGAATAATCTCGGAAATATTTCATTTAAGTGACACCAGTATCAAGTACATACCTACTTGATTATATCAGACCCCTGTATATAACCCAAATTTTGCACTAAAACCATTGATTGACCCATTGATGTAGATATGACCGTTGTTATTGTAAGATTATTATTTCTATTTTTAACTAAAGCACATGTACATATTTCTTTTTTTAAAATGATTGTTGAATGATTTAAATTAAGACTTGAATAAAATTATATTGTTAACATTACTTCCTAGATAGATAAAGTTAAGTAGATATTCATTCTAAATTTTCACATTTTATTATGCTATGATAATGTACTATAGGTAATAATTTGCACACTCAGTTATTGGTTGAATGTGTTAGATCAAAACAGATTTAAGACCAAATTGTACCACATTCTAGCAAATAAACTCTATTTTTTATATTTCTACACTAGCTCATGTATCAAGTACTTACCTACATAATAATCTAATTGTTTTCTTGATTCTACTTTAATATAGGTAGGTGCCTATTTGGTTTAAAGTATTTCATATCACTTATTACCTTATTTCGATTTTAAAATACAAGGTGTTAGTACTACGGTGCGTTGCATCCAGTCTTGAAATTAATACTAATACTACTTATAACTTCATAGATCAAATCTTGGGCTAGGTATGTCCCTACATACTAATCCATTAAAGCGGTCAGAACAAAACTATAATCCCTTACTTTGAACTCTCAAATAAGTCATAATGCTGATATCTACTTACTATTAATAATTATAGCCTTCACTTACTCTGTTCTAAAAGTATCAATTGGTAATATTGTAACTTATCAAATACCTACTTAGGTATTTTGATGCAGTAATCTAACATTAGGCACTCTTAATATTCACCCATGCTTTAATGAACATCCACTGTAAGAAGGTAAGTACACAGATTCACCGTTTCAATACAACCTATGGATGCATTGGACCCATCGACCTACGTACTTCTGCTTGTTCCAGACAGTGCAAGGTGCTTTCCTCAAACCAATCTCTTGAGTAGTTGCGTTGGAGACAAGCCCTCCAACTCGATACAGGTCTACTCAAGTACTCCCAAAGTAATAGTGTAGCACCATTGCAGTTTGTATATATTTCATATTCACTTTGTTATTCGTTCAGGTAGGTTTCTTCATATAATTTCCGATATAAGTACCTAATAAATATGTTGCTATGCGTCTTGTACAGGCACTTTTAACATCTTCCAGGATAGACCCGCATTTTTGGGCATGAATCACATCCAATCTTCTGATATAAACAACTTAACCTCCAATCCGGGTTTATTAGTCTTGGGATGACCCTAATATGAATCAAACGCAGTTCCGATGTCCACAGTCTTATATTCAGGTACACTTGTAACATCCACTTAGTTTATATCTAGCTTAATTAATCACCTAGTACTTATATCTCGCTTAATTACTTTTATATCGTCCATCTTTTTTCTCTCGCTGCGTCCGTCCGACGCCGCTACCACTGTCACACCTCCACTCACGGGTGACAGATGGCAGGTTTTCTGTGTTGCCTACACATGCAAAATAGTTTCAACGTCTTTTTTGACTAGCTTCATCATGCCTTCATTCAGCTTCATCTACTCTACCTTTTTTTGCTACAGAATAATATGTCAGCGGCTTGCTCCGCTCACCACCTCCTCCTTTTTCTCCCCTTGGCTCGTAAACTTGTTTATTCGGTGACCTAAGTGATTAGAAATTATGAATTCCCCAACCAAAGTTTATAGAAGTAGGATAATTAATAGAAAAATGTTTACTCGAGGTACCTACAAGGTGTAGTCAATATCGTCTTGTACAGCAGAGAATCACCACTAACAGTGAGGCCACTCAGCTTGTGTTGAGACGTTAGACACAATAATTAATCTCCATGGCGAATATCTGAGGTACCGATGCCCCAGGGCCGTCTTTACCCGGGGGTTCAAGGGGTGCGGTGCACCCGGACGCAGAGTCCTAGAAGGCGCAATGCGACCATCATAAATTTCGATAGATAGGTACTTATAATACACTGAGACTACGCGGGCTCAGCCAGTGGTCTGACATTAGGTTGACAAGCTGGGCAAAGTGCCATGGTCATGGACCAAGGGCCCCGCAGCCCTCGAGGGCCGGGGGCTGGAAGAAAAATTCGTGCTCATTTTATCAAATTGCGAATATCTTCCTAGATTTGATTTGGAGGGTTGGCAAAAAGGAAAAAAATATGTGCCTCCCTTGAGCAATGTTGTAAAAACATTTGACGCTCGCTTAGCTTGCGCTTTCTAAGTTTTTGGGTACCTAGGGCTGCTTTTGCGTCCCGGCGCCGTATATGCTTAAGCCAACCCTGCGACGCCCCAACGGTGATTTTCTCTCGGCTTAGCTCTCATTGCTGAAGCCACCACTGCAGACATGAAATTTTAAATTAAATAATTTGTATTTACGTTGTTTGCTACGAGGTTTTCGTGGTTCGTGTCATCCGCTTCTACGTTCTAGGTGCGTCATTATAAACTTCGTCACGTAGGTCGAAAGCGGCTTACAACTGTCAAACTTAAATTGAGTGTGTGGGAGATTCGTGTACCACCTCTAATAACGTCGTGTATTCATAATAACAAGTCTCGATAACTCAGTGGTAACTTATTCACTGACTCCGGCCGTTGTATAGAAGTAGTACTTTGCGGAAGTAATCTAAAAAATAAAATAAAAGGAAAAAGGTGACTGACTGACTGATCTATCAACGCACAGCTGAAACTATTGGACGGATCGGGCTGTAATTTGGCATGCAGGTAGCTATTATGACGTAGATATCCGCTAAGAAAGGATTTTTGAAAATTCAACCCCTAAAGGCTTTCTTTAATTTTTATAATATCCTCTACCCTAAGGTTGCCGAAGAGATCGCTATTGTAGCGATAGGTGAGGCCGCCTATTGTACATGCTATCTTTGTTATATGTCTATTGTTTTGGTTTTGGTGTACAATAAAGCATATTTTACTTTACTTTACTTTAAAGGAGTGAAATAGGGGTTTGAAATTTGTGTGGTCCACGCGGCCGAAGCCGCGAGCATAAGCTTGTATTTTATAAGATCTTCTTGATGCTTGAACGATCCAAAATAACAATTAATCGGTTAACGGACCCAAGAGAAAACAGGTCGGGAACGGAGAATCGTCAGAGTTTCCCTCCAAGTTATCTTTTATTGTTAAATTGGTTCACTGAAGAAATATTAAAGTATTTATCTTGACTTCACTTTCCTCTGGAGTTGTTAAAATGGTTTATCATAAAGCCACCTTTATTTTGAAGAAAAGAAAGTAGGTACTTCTTATTTTTAGGCATTCCTCACGATGTTTTCCTTCACTGTTAAAACAAGTGACATTTGATTTCTTAAAACGCACATAACTCCGAAAATTTTTACAAAAAAAATAAAAACCGACTTCGTTACATAAACACTAAAAATTGAAAAATAATTTAATTTATTACCGAATATATTATGTATACAAGAGTTATTATAGTTCCATAATAATACTTTTTGGTGCCGGTGCCAATTAGCTTTAGCTGCGCGAATCGTCTAGACTTCATATTTTTATGGGACTCCACAATGGCACCTCATTGGCACCGACCCCAAAAAATATTATTATGGAACTATATTAACTCTTGTATACATAATATATTCGGTAATAAATTAAATTATTTTTCAATTTTTAGTGTTTATGTAACGAAGTCGGTTTTTATTTTTTTTGTAAAAATTTTTTATTTCACAATTTTTAGTGGCCCCATGGAATTATGCTATGACTGGTTAAAAATCTACTGTTTACTAAGCTATTACACTGATCGCGAGCAATTTACTCTTATCCGTTGAGGAGTTCCAGTATCTATCTTCGAAGATGTTCATCAGATCTTCACTAAATTGAAATGGGACCAACTTTGAAGTATACCCTTTCAAACAAAAAAGAATTTTCAAAATCGGTCCAGGCGTTTTTGAGTAATCGGGGAACATACATAAAAAAAAAAAATAAAAAAAAAAAGATTCCGACGAATTGAGAACCTCCTCCTTTTTTTGAAGTCGGTTAAAAAGGCAATCATAGCTCGCATTCATAGGCAATAGCTCGCAATCCAAAAATATTTAATGTTAAATTAATTAAGTCAGAGTCCATAAAAGGAACAAAATCCCATTTTATCTGGTCCACAGAGTAGCAGAGTTGATCTCGTTTACTTTACGTGGAAATAGTAAATTTCAAAGCGGCCGTGAGCGTAATAAAACGCATCTGAATGTAAATATTTATGTTAAAATTTGAGTTAAACTTTTACTAAAGTGGCCGCTCGGTGTAAAGGTTTCCTACCGAGTGGTGCAAGTCAAAGGATTTGAGAATTATTACGATCCTAAAGTGTGAAGAGGTAAAAGTGATGATGCGGTGATAGCGTGGTGGGTTCGTCTCGGACATGTACCTCTAACATAATATACTTTAATGTAGATAACAGGTACATACTCCGATTAATTTGGTGTTTTTATTTGTAGATATTTTTCACCATTTTTTGATTTGTCGTTAAACCACGAAATAAGCTAAATCATTAGTTTAAGTAGGTACCTCTAACTTTTCGGATTTGTGTGTTTTGAGCAATTAAATATTTGCAATTGCTTTAACGGTGAAAAAAATTGTGAAAGTGTGTCTGTCTATTTGTCTGTCCGCTAGCTTTTCACGGCTCAACAGTTAAACCAATTTTGATGAAATTTAGTACAGAATTAGCTTACATCCCGGGGAAGGACATAGGCAACTATTTATCTTGGAAAATCAAAGAGTTCCCACGGGATTTTTAAAAACGAGTTACGAACGTGGGACGCGGTGTTGCTAACAAACCAAACCAAGCTACAAAATATAGATAAGCTTATAACTTGGGCCATACAATCCGATATGGACAGAGTGATCGTTAACTTGAAATAAATAAAAAACACACCGATCCAATTTCATTACCGGAGCTATTTTACAACTAGAGTGTCCTTTCGCTTCATATACAGGCTGCTCCGAGTTTTATTTTCCCTTTTAAAACTTCGTTAGTTGATGTTGCCGTTTTATGTTTGTACAGCAATGAGTTAAAATGTTTTTAATTTTTTTATATCTAGTAACGTAACTACGTTTTTAATTGTTTCTTTGGTAAAAACGTTTCCACATGTCGTTTTTGTTGAGCTAGGTATTTTACAATTAGTAGTATCTTTTCGCTTCATATACAGGATGCTCCAGGTTTTATTTTCTCTTTTACTTAAATGTTGCCTTTTTAAGTTTGTACAGCAATGAGTTAAAATGTTTTAATTTTTTGATAATATCTAGATTCTACGTTTCTACCTTTTTTACGGTTCCGTAGCTGAATGGTAATATTACCTATTTATGGTGAAAACATTATAAATAGGTAATATTAATTATAGGTACTATTATAATGCTATTATGGGGGGTAAGGCGGTGCACTAACATCTTAGCACCCCAAATGTCAACCTCACCTGCACGCGGTGCCCCCTGCGAATCAGCGAACGAGGATATGACGACCGAAGAATGGCGGGATAACCATTCCAAATGGCTTGGCTTTAAATAACACAGACCAGAGACGGGCAGCAGCGTCACTGGTGCGAAATGGCCTACAGCCCTGCGCTGACCAACCCGCCTGCCCAGCGTGGTCAGTATGGGCATTACTTCTAATGAGCGGCGCCAACAGACAAAGGCCCCCAGTTCCCGGCAGCCCTGCTATTCCCGATTACGGTAAGGTGGTGGGGAGCGGGTGGATGAGGAAGGCTGAGGACCGTGTTTGGTGGCGTGCTCTTGGAAAGGCCCATGTCCAGCAGTGGACGCAAACAGGCTGTTGGATTGGATTGGATTGGATTATAATTAATGATTTTATGTGTAAATAAAATAGAATTGTGCACTAATAACTTTTAATCAATTTAAATAATTATTACAACTTAACAACTTGTATATGCCAACGTAAGCGTCCAGAGATCACACTTGAAAGGTAGAAGGCATTGAGCCATAGACACAGTGCTATAACAATGAGTACGGGTAACATTAGTAAGAGGCTTCAAATTTTACATCTAACACTCCCACTAAATTTAAGCCTTAAACAACAAAATAAACTGTAACAAAAATTAAACAACAGAATGACACATTTAAAATTTTAAGTATTAAGTGTTACCAAGCCAATCTTTTCTCTTAACAATCTAAACTTGTCTCTACTCAAAGCTTTAGTAAAGATATCAGCGTACTGATTACTACTGCAAACATACTTTAAATCAATTACTTTATCATAGTACTTTTCTTTTACAATATGATACTTAATATCGATGTGTTTGCATCTTTTATGAAGATTAGCATTTCTTATAACACTTACAGCACTCTGATTATCTAAATTTAGGCACAATGTCTGTTGTTTATATTCACCAATATCACTTAATAACTGTTTAATCCAAATGGCTTCTTTGGTAGCGGCACAGGCTGTCATGAATTCAGCCTCTGTTGTCGATAGAGCTACAGTTTGCTGACGTTGGTTGGACCAAGTTACTGCTGCTCCGTTCTTTATGAATACATAGCCCGTGATTGAGCATCTGGTGTCAACATAATTGGCATAGTCTGCATCTCAGTAACCCAGTATTTCTTGCATTTCTCTATTTGCATTCCGACAAAATTACTAACTGAGCTTGTTTTTATTTCAAAAATTGTTTGCAAGTCACTGATAAGCTCTTTTAATACAGACTTATTCGTAGAAAACAATAGGCCGTCATCCACATATAAACATAAATAGCATTTTGTTCCATTTACATTGCCCATATAAACACATTGGTCAGCTTTGCTATTGACAAGCCCACATGTTACTTTTGCAGGTTAGACCTTCTGGTGGAGACATAAATATATTCTCTTCTAATTCTCCATAGAGAAAAGCAGTTTTAACATCCAATTGAATAATTTCTAGATTATATTCAACAGCTAAAGACAATAATAAACGGATTGAGTCATACCTGACTGTCGGAGCAAAAGTTTCCTTGTAATCTATACCTTCAGTTTGTGCATAACCTTTGGCACAAAGTTGTGACTTGAAGCGTGGACCCGTTGGCTCGTCTTTGATTCGGAAGACCCATTTACATCCAATTACCTTGGTGTCTGATGGTTTTTCTACCAATGTCCAGGTTTCGTTCTTCTCACGAGCCTCAAGTTCTTCACTGATAGATTTTTTTTTTTTTCATTTATCTGCATCGCTTGAACTCGGAGCTGTACAGGATAAAACATCTTCACTGTAGCACAGGTAAGTATTCTCTGGTTTCCTGGTACTTATTTTATTTCTAGGTCTCAATGTAATGTGTGAAACCAGCGGAGACTCAATACTAGACTCACTACTTTCATCAGGTAAGTACTTGCTTTCCGATTTATTTTCAGTAACTGTGTCTTGCGAGCTGTCCGAGGGATCCTCTTTACTATCACAAGAATCACTCTTCTGGTAAGTTTCTGTTGCATTCAACTCCACGGGCACATAATTTCTTTTGACAGTAGATTCTAGGAAAGTAGCATCTCTACTTTTAATCATGGTCTTGGAGTTGGGTACAATAAACCTGTAACCTTTGGTTTTATCACAATATCCAATGAAAATCATCTTCTGAGCTTTAGCATCCCATTTCTTTCGTTTTTCTTTAGGTAAGTGGCTTCAATATCAAACGTTTTCATGTGATTACATATGGTTTTCTACTTGATTTCTGAATTCCTTTACTTTTTGTACAACTTGTGTTTTATTTTGTATAAAATAGACAAAAATCTTCTTAGATTTCATCCAAAAATGTTAAGAAATATCTACTACCACCCAGTGATTTGGTTTCCATAGGACCACAGACATCTGAGTGTATGATAGTCATGTTTGCTTTCCTTCCTTGCATGTTGCACATGCAAAACTAACTTTCTTTTCTGATAAGCAAACACCTACTGTATTTTCTTTCGTTTTTCTTTAGGTAAGTGAACCATAGCTTCACATCCAAACGTTTTCAGTATTTTGATGCGATGATTTAACTGGTTTTCTACTTGATTTCTGAATTCCTTGACTTTTTCTACAACTTGTGTTTTATTTCATATAAATTGACAAAAATCTTCTTAGATTACATCCAAAAATGTTAAGAAATATCTACTACCACCCAGTGATTTGGTTTCCATAGGACCACAGACATCTGAGTGTATGATAGTCATGTTTGCTTTCCTTCCTTGCATGTTGCACATGCAAAACTAACTTTCTTTTCTGATAAGCAAACACCTACTGTATTTTCTTTCGTTTTTCTTTAGGTAAGTGAACCATAGCTTTACATCCAAACGTTTTCAGTATTTTGATCCGATGATTTAACTGGTTTTCTACTTGATTTCTGAATTCCTTTACTTTTCTACAACTTGTGTTTTATTTCATATAAATTGACAAAAATCTTCTTAGATTACATCCAAAAATGTTAAGAAATATCTACTACCACCCAGTGATTTGGTTTCCATAGGACCACAGACATCTGAGTGTATGATAGTCATGTTTGCTTTCCTTCCTTGCATGTTGCACATGCAAAACTAACTTTCTTTTCTGATAAGCAAACACCTACTGTATTTTCTTTCATCTTTTCCAGACTATTTAAGTTCAAATGACTGATTAAATGGTGCCACAGGTAAGTATCTTGCTCGTCAACTTCAGACATGCATGCATAGCCCTTAGGGGTATTCAGCCGGTGCATGTTGTTGATTAAGCTGGCTGTTGCCACTCTCTTATTTTGGCTATTCAAAATAACACAGTCCTTATTATTAAATATTACTTGGCCACCATAATTATTTGACTTACTGATAGTAAATTTGTAGCAGGTTCCGGCACATACAAGACATCTTTAAATAAAATTTTGTTTCCTTCGCCTTTGTCATTGCTAACCTCTAAGCATATTTCTCCTGAACTCATAACAGGTAAGATTTTTCTTTCATTTTTTCAGACTATTTAAGTTCAAATGACCCATCCGTTGGTGCCACAGGTAAGTATCTTGCTTGTCAACGTCAGACATGCATGCATAGCCCTTAGGGGTATTCAGCCGGTGCATGTTGTTGATTAAGCTGGCAGTTGCCACTTTCTTATTTTAGTTATTCAAAATAAAACTCAGAAATAATAAAATAGCAAATTACAAAATGTTACTTGGCCACATGAGTCATTAAATGGTGCCACAGGTATCTTGCTTGTCAACGTCAGACATGCATGCATTAGCCCTTAGGGGTATTCAGCCGGTGCATGTTGTTGATTAAGCTGGCAGTTGCCACTTTCTTATTTTAGTTATTCAAAATAACACTCAGAAATAATAAAATAGCAAATTACAAAATGTTACTTGGCCACATGAATAATTAAATGGTGCCACAGGTAAGTGTCTTGCTTGTCAACGTCAGACATGCATGCATAGCCCTTAGGGGTATTCAGCCGGTGCATGTTGTTGATTAAGCTGGCAGTTGCCACTTTCTTATTTTAGTTATTCAAAATAACACACAGAAATAATAAAATAGCAAATTATAAAATGTTACTTGGCCACCATTGTGATTTGACTTACTGATAGTAAATTTGTATGAAATTTTGGCACATAAAAGACATCTAAGACTAAAATTTTGTCATTGCTAACCTCTAAGCACCTCTGACATCTTGCAAATGTTTAGACTTTACTGAGTCTGCCGATATTTGCATACCTGAGCTTTCATTTGCTATCATCATAGGCTTATAGTATTCAGGCAGACCTGAGAGTAGCGATGTTCCCAACCACTCATTATCCACTTTTAAGCCTATATTTCTTAGCTTATGAACTGTCGTGATGATCTTGCTTACGTATTCCTTTACGTTTTGGCATCGGTCAAGTGTCGTAGTGCACAAGTCACGCAGCAGACCTACTCGGCGTGTCAGCCCGGAGTCGTCAATGGCACGTGATAATTTATCCCAGACCTCTTTGGCTGTCTTCGCTACTTGAATGTGTACGTTATCAATTGTATCAACCAATGTGAGTGGATTAGCCGAAGACATTTTTGTGAAAACTTATAATAAAAGTTGTGGGGGCGTGGCACACGTTGACGCGAGGTTATGTTCCCGACAATGTTCACTTTGATTCTACTATCCAGGGCTTTCTGGGCCCATAACCTAATGATTTTATGTGTAAATAAAATAGAATTGTGCACTAATAACTTTTAATCAATTTAAATAATTATTACAACTTAACAACTTGTATATGCCAACGTAAGCGTCCAGAGATCACACTTGAAAGGTAGAAGGCATTGAGCCATAGACACAGTGCTATAACAATGAGTACGGGTAACATTAGTAAGAGGCTTCAAATTTTACATCTAACAATAATGCTAATATAAGAAGTCCCGTCATGTGAATACCCGATAGGTTTTCTTGACAGACACGACTTACGGACAGACGGACAACAAAGTGATCCTATAAGGGTTCCTATTTTCCTTTCGAGGTACGGTACCTTAAAAACAAGAGTCCAATATCTGTACAGTTCTTGCATATCACGAAGGCGAGTGGCTCATGCTTGTGTTTAAGTCGTATCAGTATAAGTAAGGTACACTAAATGTGTGCGTTTGCGAGCGCTTGCTCGCGACTGATTGGTCCGACATGCACGCACACTTATGCAATGCCAATGCAAACGACGACGTAACCACAAGTAAAGTTCACTCGCCTTCGTGAATTGCAAAAACTGTAACGTTTAATATACGTTAAATGCAGTGAATTGTTCGCGTTAACTATGTGCCCGTGTTAAGGGTGACGGTGGGATGACCGCATGCGGTTGCCCGCAGTGGCGACCGCTGAAGTAGAGGGCGATTGTTTACCCGATTCCCCGCTCCGATGCGGGGCCGGACGGTTAATTAATTTTACTTATTTTATACTAGTTTATGCCTGCGACTTCGTCCGCGTGGAATTAGGTTTTTAAAAATCCCGTGGGAACTCTTTAAATTTCCGGGATAAAAAGTAGCCTATGTCACTCGCCAGGTCTTTATCTATACCCGTGCAAAATATCACGTCAATCTATTGCACCGTTGCGACGTGATTGAAGGACAAACCAACAAACAAACACACTTTCGCATCAGTACCCTTATTATAAACTAGCTTATGCTCGCGACTTCGTCCGCGTGGACTACAAAATTTCAAAACCCTATTTCACTCCCTTAGGAGTTGAATTTAAAAAAATCCTTTCTTAGCGGATGCCTACGTCATAATAGCTATCTGCATGCCAAATTTCAGCCCGATCCGTCCAGTAGTTTGAGCTGTGCGTTGATAGATCAGTCAGTCAGTCAGTCAGTCATTCAGTCAGTCAGTCAGTCAGTCACCTTTTCCTTTTATATATTTAGATATGCGAAAGTGTGTTTGTTGGGAATGTGCGGGTGAGGTGCGGGTGTTGCGGGGGGTACCCTCACCTCATACCCCGATTGCCATCTCGACTATACTGTTCAAGAGATACAACCCGCTGACAGGCAGGGATGGACGGACGGGCAAGCGGAGGCTTAGTAATAGGGTCCATTGGCACCATGCGGACACGGGACCCTAAATGAAGCATATGCAGCAATACGCAGTAGCGACCACAGAAAGCGGTATAGCGGCAGACAATTGCTTAAAAGCGGTCAGTTTTGGCCGGCTGCCGAGCGCCGGGAAGTTTTAGGAGCGACTTTTAATTACTATATCCACTTAGTCAATTGAATTTTGTGTGAACATTTGAATAGGCTGTTTACCAGCACCGAAAATGGCTAAATAACCCGCAGGTCTACCGCCGTGGTTTGACAGCTACATTGAGACGAACGCAATCATCTCTAGTTGATAGCCGACACTCTCTTGGTCGCCAAAACGAACAGCTGTTTTGAGGCCGCCATGATATTATATTGAGATGGTTGAGTTGCTAGTCACATCTTAACTAGCGCAGCTTGTTGAAAGTTGAAGCCGCTATAAATGCATAAAAAACCGGCCAAGTGCGAGTCAGACTCGCGCAACGAGGGTTCCGTACTACAGTTTCTCTACTTTTCTCTAGGTTTCCGTACTTCAGTTCTACTATACTTTTTCGTCGTACTATATTTTTTCGATATTTTGCACGATAATTAAAAAACTATGATGTATAAAAATTAAAAATAAATAAAAGTTTTAGAATGTACAGGTGAAGACCTTTCATATTATGATACCCCACTTGATATAGTTATCTTACTTCAAAAATCGAAAATACTAATTATTAGTTTATGACCACAATTTTTTTTTTTTGTGTGTGATGTAACCACAAACCTACCTGCCAAATTTCATGATTCTAGGTCAACGGGAAGTACCCTGTAGGTTTCCTCACAGACCGACAGACAACAAAGTGATCCTATAAGTTAGAGTCGCTGTGTAATTCTGTTTGGGAATTAATTTCGCCAGTATCACTATGACGAGCTTACGCTTGATTACACACCTGTTGGCGGGAGCTAATCCAACTGAAGGATACAATGGTACTGAAGACTAGATACATGGGTATCAATGATGCCTAGGTCAAAATTAAGTTATTTCTTAATATACAGATGACAGGTGTAACCAGAACGCGTGCAAAAACGAAGACAGGTGATAATACTGATGATTACTAAAATGATTCCATAAAAAACCTCGAAACAATATATAAGAAAAATCCTATTATTTTGTAAAAGTTTACGATATATCTAAATATATAAAAGGAAAAGGTGACTGACTGACTGACTGACTGACTGACTGACTGACTGACTGATCTATCAACGCACAGCTCAAACTACTGGACGAATCGGGCTGAAAAGAGATTGCCCATTTTCTTAGGAGCTTTGGGCCCCCCCTAATATAATTGTTATGTCACCATGGTTTTAATTTTATTTTGTAGACAAATAATTAACTCTTTATATTCTGCAAACGATTTCTATTTATTCACCCTGGTTATAAAGAAATCTT
This sequence comes from Maniola hyperantus, assembly GCF_902806685.2. Lineage (NCBI taxonomy): Eukaryota > Metazoa > Arthropoda > Insecta > Lepidoptera > Nymphalidae > Maniola > Maniola hyperantus. The sequence continues at coordinate 15,551,023 of NC_048542.1, read as the reverse complement.
ATTTTTTATATTGCTGATATTGAGGTTATATTTAATTAATACTTCTTCAAAATAAATGCATGTTTACGATTCTAACTGTAATTGTGGATATTTTCAATAATAGAGTGAAAAAAAGTCGTTATAAAACATAATCGTAAAAAAATAACACATTTAAATAAAAATTAATTTAAGTTTTGACACGACGGACGCGACGCCACAAAAGAGGGCCCGTTCACGGGCGATCTCCTTTGGCATGCAGATAGCTATTATGACGTAGGCATCCGCTAAGAAAGGATTTTCGAAAATTCAATCCCTAAGGGGGTGAAATAGGGGTTTGAAATTTGTGTAGTCCACGCGGACGAAGTCGCGAGCATAAGCTAGTTGCAAATAAAACAAATCTGACTGACTCGAAATGTTATGTTAGTAGGTCACTCGGAATCAATGCCGCGTCGTAAGCGGGGCATTGCCCCGAGTTTTGCTAGCTATACATTGCGGGTTGAAAAATACTAAATCCAAAATGAAGCAAATGCTTATTGGTATTGGATTGTGTGTAGTAGTATAACAATAACGCTGAGTTTTTGCGAGCGTTCTGGTTACATCCTTTATAGGGTCTTCCAAAATTCGTAAAAATCCACTTTCACTACCAGTTTTAGCGTAGTAGCACACGCCGGGAAAGGCAAATAGGTATAAGTAGGTAGATTGATTGTTTACGATGTGTAATATTTTAAAAGCCCGGAGGGCTAAACTTTTCGCTTAAACAACCTTGCTACGGATGCTACTAAATTGTAAGTTGCCAGTGTATACAATCGGGTTGCCATAAAGTTATTTTTACTAGGATAAGTATAACATTTTCATCACTACCCAGCTTGTCTTTGTCCTTCAATCACGGCGCAACAGAGCAACGGATCGACGCGATTTTTGGCGTGACGACGACATAGCGGGTTGATGTGACGTTGGAGAATGACATAGGCTACTTTTTAACCCGGAAAATCAAAGAGTTCCTACAGGATTTTTAATAACCTGAATGCACGGAGACATCTCCCTACTGAAAAGGATTTTCGATATCAGAATACCTAAAAATAACGTAGAAACAAGTCCGAGGAAATCGAGACGGATGGTAATGCTACATGTGCCCTAGAACTTCTTCAACTTATGTGAGTACGAAACAAACACAACTAAAGTGTAATTAAAACTATAATTATGATATTTTCAATTTACGACGCTTGTTACCGTTGTTTCTATGGACTAGGCATAATTTGAATACTAATTGAGTTTACAACTTCGGAATAAAATCGGCCAAGTGTGAGTCGAACTCGCACAGTAATAGGTTCTCGTTGGCACTTTTCGGGTACGTAACCCTGAAAAGGAGTGTAATGTTTTTTGTTTACCTAACCTGTTAGTTTTTTATATTAAACTAGATGATGCCCGCGACTTCGTCCGCGTGGTTTTAGGTTTTTAAAAATCCTGTGGGAACTCTTCAGTTTTCCGGGATAAAAAGTAGGCTAAGTCCTTCCCCGGGAAGTAAGCTATCTCTGTACCAAATTTCGTCAAAACCGGTTGAGCCGTAAAAAGCTGGCAGACATACAGACAGACAGAGACGCTTTCGCACTTATAATATTAGTATGGATAGTATGGATGTATAAAAGAAAAAGCTGACTGACTGACTGATCTATCAACGCACAGCTCAAACTACAGGATGGATCGGGCTGATATTTGGCATGTAGATGGCTATTATGATGTAGGCATCCGCTAAGAAAAGATTTTTGAAAATCCCTAAGGGGATGAAATAGGGGTTTGAAAATTGTGTAATCCACGCGGGCGTGTGCTTTTTACAAACACGACAGAAAGACAGACACACAGACAGACAGACAACAAAGTGATCCTATGAGGGTTCCGTTTGTCCTTTTGAGGTACGGAACCCTAAAAATCAATATGAATCCTGAAAACACAAACAACGCTTTTTTTTGGGTAGTCATGTAAAAAGACAATTAAATGTTACAAAACTGTTTATATTCTCAATTATTCTATGTAGTAAGTATAACCGGTGAATTTCCAAGTAACAGACGTTGACAGACAGACGTGTTCTACGCTACATATAGCCGGTTCAAAGGTTAATAGGCGATCGGTCGGATCTGTTCTTTTAACATATTAAACGCCTTTACGTCTTGAGTGAGAGCGATTTAATCTTTATGGCCATTATTCGGTCAGGGTTTATGACTTCAATCTCATTCTTAAGTTCTGAAGGGTACTTTTATTGGAATAAATTTATTTTTTGTTGGTTTTTTTGTTGGAATAAATTTACTGAATCACAGACGGCGCTGTTGTCATCAACTGTTGCACATAAAGGTGTTAAAACGTCTTGTGCGATGGTCCGGAACCCTTCTTGTGCAAGTTCGACTCGCACTTGACCGGTTTTTCTTAAGTATTCCTACATAAATAAAATTTCGATGAATTTCCATTTTGCATCGGTTCTTTATTAAATACCCGTGGGAGCTCTGCGGCGTGGTCTCAAACAATGTTGGATCGTTAGTAATACTATTTTTATGACATTAGATTTCTATTTAAAACTAGCTGCCGCGGCAAACTTCGTCACGCCTAACAGTTGATTCTTTTTTAGGATTTTTAAAAAAAATTCTCTCTGTAATAACCATCCCCGTACTTCAAGGAATTGCAAAATTTGCGCTCGAGCCTTTGAATTCCTCGCTACGCTCGGGATTCTAGCTTTTAGGAGAGAACCTTTCGCTGGCTCGGAATTCAATAGAAACTCTCGCGACAAAATAATATATTTGCAGACAGACAACAAAGTGATCCTATAAGGGTTCCGTTTTTCCTTTTGAGGTACGGAACCCTAAAAAAGTCATTTTGTCAGTCAGAGCAAGCTAATATTAGAGTTAATAAAGAAAGTATCATGTGTACTTTCTTTGCAAATAAGATTTCCATTGCGTTAGACAAATAAAGGGCATCATCAACGCCTAGCAATAAACCTAAGGATCCCTGGAGAAATATTGCATTCGCTACGATGTAATAAGAGAGAAATTACAAACAACTGGTTAGCACGGAGTTGGGCTAACACGGAGAAGGTTCCGTAGCTGTTGAATTTATTGAGGTGAAACTTCTTTACCGATTTAGGAGACATCTAAATTATATAAAAGGAAAAGGTGATTGACTGATCTATCAACGCACAGCTCAAACTACTGGACGGATCGGGCTGAAATTTGGCATGCAGATACTGTATTATGACGTAGGCATCCGCTAAGAAAGGGTTTTGAATATTCAACCCCTAAGGGGGTGGAATTTGTGTCGTCCACGCGGAAGAAGGCGCGAGCACAAGCTCACATCATGCGCAAGCACACATCACATTTTATACCTAAGAGTTGGTTACCATGTCTCTAGCAGAAGAAGCTAAAGTGACATTGGGCGTGACACATAGTTTGAAGGACCGATAGAAATTGGGTTCTAAGGAAAGAAGTTTCACGAAAAAATAGACGGGTCTTTTAACTATTTACGGGTCTCTAAGAAAAAGAAATGTTTTAGCGAACGCTAATACAAGGAGATGGACACAATCTCATCACTCAGTTGATGGCTAGCTCATTTGTATTCGAATTATCATCATCATCATCATCATGATCAGCTCATCAGTCAGTCACGTTTTCCTTTTAAATATACTTACTTAGATTATTTTTCTTAAATTTTACTGCACTTCTTCCTCGGTAGTACACGGTTTCCAAAAATATTGTAACATCACTTATGTGTATTTTTGCAATAAATAAATGAATATTTGAATATTTAACTTTGACCTGACCCCAATTAATGAAATCGAACATTTTTAGAGTTCCGCTCCTCAAAAGGAAAAAGGAACCCGTATATGATCACTTCGTCATCTGTCAAGACCAGTCAAGGCAATTAAATCCAAGGATATTTTTATAATTTTTATAGTGTTTTTACCTACACTTCAAGGAAATTTCAAGATAATTTTAAAGTCATATCAAAAATTGCGGACGTATGACCACTGCCAGTGACGAAACTTGTGATATGTATCGTCACTCAGTACAGACTGAAGCGACTGTTAATGCCATCTAGTTGCGACACTTTGCCTTTGTTTAGAATAGGTCCGAATCCTGCCGGGCCGCAATTTTTGATGTGTATTTAAAATTATTTTGAAAACCTAGGATACTTCCCGTTTACCTAGAATCATGTTTGGCAGGTAGCGACATCTTATAGCACAAGTAATAAATATAAAGGGAAAATCCGAAAACCGTGAATTTGTGGTTATATCACTAAAATAATAACATTAAAGTGTGTGCGAGTTCGACTCGCACTTTAGCACCGATTTTTAGGGTTCCGTACCTCAAAAGGAAACACGAAACCCTTATTAGGATCACTTTGTTGTCTGTCTATAAAGAAACTTACAGGGTACTTCCCGTTGACCTAGAATCATGAAATTTGGCAGGTAGGTAGGCATTATAGCAGGGGGAAGAAAATTGTGCTCATGAACTAATAATTAGTATTTTCAATTTTCAAAGTAAAATAACTATATCAAGGGGGATATCATAGGAAAGGGCTTTATCTGTGCATTCTAAAAAAGATTTTTATTTATTTTTATGCATCATAGTTTTTGATTTATCGTGCAAAATGTCGCAAAAATACGATTGTAGTACGGAACCTTCGATGCACGAGCCTGACTCGCAACCGCCGGTTTTTTGAAAGAAAATATGTTTTAATAACATGCTAATTGCATATAATATTATGTTCGAATACGAAGTGTGGCTTATTGCGCACGCGTGTAAACAAAGTGATTCAAATAAATTGATTGTAATAAAAACCTTGGTTTATTGACCAACTGGTTTTATCGGAAATTGGTTATGTGTTCATCCGCTTAAAAATTACTTATTCACTATTTTAATAAAGTCCAGTGGTTAAGTACCTACGGGATTTTTAGTAACCGAAATCAATGATATTAGAAGAAAAAGAGGTAGATAGGTTACTTATATCAAATTCGATGTTTACAAATGGCACGCTGCGTCAGCGCCGAAAGACTCAACACACATAAACGCATAGATAGTATTTTAACCTCACACAACAGAGAGTAAAGGACGGTGAACTAATAACCTCAGCTTCAGTTGCGCACGAAAAAGAGACGGTTATATTTTGCACTACCTCGTCCTGCACAGAAGAGTGGAAGAAGGACGGATATATGCCTAATAATGCGAGCGTAAAAGAGACGGGACGAGACGGTAAACTAGAAACTCCAAAGAAAAAAAAAACAGTAAAGTCTTTTCGGCTAATGCCGATTTATGCCTACACTGTAGTTGTATAGTAAAATAAAAACCTTATACTGTGGTATTTAATATATTACGAACTAGCTTTTTCCCGCGGTTCCGCTCGTTTTTAGGGTTCCGTGCCCAACGGGACCCTATTATTAGTAATAGGGTCCCGTTGGGCACGGCCTCCGCTGTCTGTACGTCCATCTGTCAGCGGGCTGTATCTCGTAAGCCGTAATAAGTAGACAGTTGAAATTTTCACAGAATGTATTTCTATTGCCGCTTTAACAAAAATAATAAAAATTAAATTAAATTAAATCCTTCCCTAAAACAGGAAATATGCACACTATTTGAATTGTCAATACTCAGAAGAGACCTATCTGTTTATTTTATATTCTTTGATCAGAAACTTTAAAATACGTACAACGATAACTTGATACGTACTTATGGCATGTGACATAAGGTCGAAATTGCAATGAGTTGAATTTTACACGAACGTGCACGAGTTTGTTATTGTTAAATAAGTGAAAAATACGAATTATATAAAAGAAATAGTTTTACTTACGAATGAAATGTGATTCCTTGACTTTTGGAAACCTTGCTTGTGTAGTTTGTGCAGAATCTCATCACACACGACGGCATTTTCGGTTGTTTTGGGAGACGAAAACAAAATACACATTACTATCAACGACGTCTTCGATAGAGCGACGACAGCGGGCGACTGAGCTCAGGTTTGCTAATTAGCTTAGTTTTAACGTGCCACTTGCGGTCCGCGTATAACGTATCTACCTATTTTCTTCTAATATCATTGACCGAAATGGTTAAATCCAAATGTAACCTACGAAGTCACGAGCAATATAATCATCTATTTAGTCCAGAATAAATATTAAAACCCGGCCAAGTGCGAGTCAGGCTCGCACACCGAGGATTCCGTAGTACAGTCGTATTTTTTCGACATTTTGCACGATAAATCAAAAACTATGATTCATCATAAAAATCTATTTGGAATTCACAGGTGAAGCCCTTTCATATGATACCCCACTTGATATAGTTATCTTACTTTGATAATTGAAAATACTAGGTACCTACCTAATTGTTAGTTCATGACCACAATCAATTTGTTTTTGTATGATGTAACCACAAATTCACGGTTTTCAGATTTTTCCCCTAATGTCTGCTATAAGACCTACCAACCTGCCAAATTTCATGATTCTAGATCAACGGGAAGTACCCTGTGGGTTTCTTGACAGACAGACGGACAGACAGACAGACCGACGGACAGCCAGACAACAAAGTGATCCTATAAAGGGTTCCGTTTTTCCTTTTGAGGTACGAAACCCTAAAAAGAGGAAGTGTTGACATCAAACGTGTACCTAACATCTAATTTAAATGCTTGTTTATTTGTCAAAATAGCAGCCCTTTGAAAATTAATACAATTTCCCAAATTTTCCCCAAACACCTACTACACCGACGAAAATTTTGAATTTTACATAAGCATAGATAACGCATTGCGACGTATATCATGCCTTGGCCGTACCATGCGCAAACGGCAAACGGTGGAAAGCGGGGTTGCAGTGCGGACGTCCGTTCCGTCAGTGCTGCCAACGTGCGCGACGAAATCGTACTCTTTCCCAATTTATAATCTGTTTTTGTGCTGTTCAGAAATTTAAAAACAAAAAACTTGTTAATAAAACAGTGATTTTGAAGTGTGTTGTGTTTGTGTTATTTTTGTGAAGGATTGTGCGTTTGTTTGTAATTTTTGGAGGATCTCATACTCACAGGTAAGTTTTAATTTTAAGCTCTAAGCGACGGTAAAAAAAATCATTCAATATTTTTTCAGGCTATTATTAAACGTACGCTTTTTTACCAACCATAAATTGTTATAAAATAAAATTATTCTGTTTGATAAGGTTGTATTATTATTTAGATCTTTGCTTAAATTATATATGCCAATGGAATTAAAAAATAAATACGGTTTGCTCAAAAAATATTAGATAATACAAAGTTCTTTAATCTAAATATACACGCCATGCAAAGTTTTAATTAAAAAATATTTCTACTTAATGGGTTCTTATTATTTTTAAATACCTTTTAAGTAAGTTTATGAGTATTTAGCCAGAAGAAAATTAAAAATGTAGACTACAGTTTAGTTCTTAGACTCTGCTTATATTTTATATTCATTAGTATTGCTTTAATAAATTTAGGAATGATAGAGTTAGGTACTTAGGTCTAGAAAAACAGATAAATAAATTCTTAAAAATATCTAACGAAGACTTATAATACAGTTTAAGATCTAGATTTATTGAAACAGGCTTCACATATATACTTAAATATAAAATACGACTTCATAGACCGCCATTTTTTCATTTTTTTATTAATTTAAATTAAGTATAATCCTGAGCATCAACCATTTCGATGAATGTCCAAAAAAAAGAAAAAAAAACAAAACAAGGAAAATCACCTACGACTAACTAGGCTCTACGCTACGACCTTTGCTTTTCGAGGGGAGTGAATTAAAAAACTACTAAATAAGCACTGAACCTTTTTGGAAGTCAGATAATAATCGAGATTATTTGGGTATTAATTACGCGATACTAAAAATTAAGTAGGTACAGGCAAGAGCTAAAAAGCTACAAAAATTTTAAACGATTTAAGTAGACGTTATCAGACGATCTCAGGTTTATCCTAAACAACGCACCGCATTTAAACCCTTGATTTAAACCGAACCTAAAGTTTTTGTGGTAAGACCGTACCATTTAATACCAAGTAAACTTAAGCTATCTGAATATATAAAAAGAAAAGGTGACTGACTGACTGATTGACTGACTGATCTATCAGCGCACAGCTCAAACTACTGGACGGATCGGGCTGAAATTTGGCATGCAGATAGCTATTATGACGTAGAGGGCATAAGCTAGTTATAATTATATATTCTGTGAGCTAAGTAAATTGAAATCTTTAATACATAGTAGGTAGGTACTAAGGTATCTTCATGTACCAAGCAGTAAGCTACTATAATATCTACCTAACTTTGAGAAGGCTAAGTAAGCCTTCTATAATAATATGACCTAACTAGAAACCTAGATAGATAGATGATGTACTTAGCTAACAGCTTTAAGGTTAGTCTAGTGACCTACATGCCGGTGAGCTAATTTTCCAAGACACTTTGACAACCGAAAATGTAGCGCTCGTTGAGAGAGCCGAGAATTTACAGAGAGCTGCAACCAAATAGCCTGCTAAGTTAGAAAAGTGAATACTATACTTATCTGACCCGTTCTAGCTTCGCTCGGTTGAAATTTCTGAAAATCTTTTTTTTTTTGTGAAATTTCTGAAAATCATTTTTAGCCGCTGTACTCAAATGGGGCTGGGTGACTCATGTGTGCCGTATGCCAGATAACTTTTTGGCAAAATCTGCTTCTTTCTGGACTCCCCAGAATCATCAACGCCAGCGTGGTAGGCCGAGGCGACGTTGGTGTGATGAGTTAGATAACGGTTACGTGGCCTGTAGAGGCACGGAATAAGGAATGGTGGAGGAGGGAGGCCTTTGCCCAGACGTGGGACATTAGATTAGATTTCTTTAGTGGGGGCCTATATTATAGAGAAAATTTCTATTCAATATCTCAAGTTTTACGGTCAGCCAATTTCTTGTGCTACTAAAATGACTACAGTTTTATATTAAATTCTATTTTCTCTCTCAATTATTTACATTGCCTTTTAGGTATAGACAGAGTAAACGGACGCAAAGTCAACAAGCAAGTTGGATAATTATTTGCGGAGATTGTGCTGCCTAGTGCCTACACGAAGTGTTTGCTCGAGAATCAAAAATGATTTCATAATAACCGAATTTATAAGCTCAATGGTTATATTTTGAGAAGAAAAAGAAATAGGCAGTTTTTTCCAGAAGTAAAAGTAAACCCCAATGGGATAATCAAAAGCCAAGCAGACGAAATCGCGATCAAAAAAACCTTATATTATACACTTCTAGCTAAAAATAAGTCAGATATAAATAAATATGGCTTTAAATCCTTTTTACCAGAGTGAGTAGGTACCTCTAAGCTTATTATTCTGTACTGGGGCTGCTTAATAGTTTTTTCACAAAGTGATTTAAAAAGCTTAACTCTACAACTGAGAATAAAGAAAATATTATGTAGGTACAATATGATGAACGCGACTTCGGCAGGGTGGATTTAAATTTTAAATCCACCCTGCCGAATTAAATCCATACTTCCATACTAATATTATAAATGCGAAAGTGTGTCTTTCTGTCCGTCTGTCTGGTAGCTTTTCACGGCCCACCCGTTCAACCGATTTTGAGGAAATATAGTACAAAGATAGCTTGCATCCCGGGAAAGGACATAGGCTACTTTTTATCCCGGAAAGTCAAGGAGTTCCCACGGGATTTTCAAAACCCTAAATCCACGCGTACGAAGTCGCGGGCATCAGCTAGTTTATAATTATCTCGTAGAAATTCTTTAATTTTGCGGGATAAATGTCCTATGTCCGTCCCCGGGATGGACGCTTTCTTTGTACCAAATTTCGTCAAAATCGGTTGAGCGGATGAGCCGTGAAAGTAATATATTAGTCAATGGGGAAACTCTATTCTATTCTTCCTTTAATAAACCAATTCCTACAGTAAGTACTGCGGAGTACAGTTTGCTTCTAGAAACTAAATAAATCTTTGTTTGGAATAACCTGAGTCGGGGCTATAATCGGAAGTTTTAGGCTGTTAGAGCCGAAGCCGAAGTTAGGTTACGTGTATGCAAATTGCGAAGTCGACCGATTTGTACAAATCCAACTTTCTTGATTCCAAATAGTTTCGCAGTGGATCCTTTCTCACGAAAATGTTAAAAGTATGTTGGGAAATATGTACGGATGAACATATTATTACCTACCCATGTATTATCTGTATATACCTAATATATAAAAATGAATCGCTAAATGTGTTGCTGATCGCAAATCTCGAGAACAGCTGAACCGATTTCGCTTATACTTTTTTTATAATATTCCTTGAAGTACGAGGATGGTTCTTACGGAGAGAAAAATTAAAAAAATTAGAATCGACTGTTGGGCGGTACGAAGTTCGCCGGGTCAGCTAGTATCTAATTTATAAAACCTAAGGCAGTGGTAAGAACTAGAAACTAAAACGAGTTGGCGATCAGCGGGAAACGAGTGTGTAGTTTCGATAGTTTTGTAGTTTCGATAGTTTTGTCGAAAACAAAATTTGGTTATATCCCTCGCAAGATTACGTGTCATACAAAATTGCACTGTCGGCCGATTTGTGCAAAATATCTGTCTTTCTTGATTCCAAATAGGTAGTTTTGCAGTGAATCCAAGTTTCTAGGAAAAAGATTTCCCTGTCATTTTGTCACGAATGTGATTCATTGTTCTTTTAAAAGTTTTGCTCGTAGGTATAATGTATGACGGAGGAACCGACACCGAAGTGTTTTTAAAAATAATGATGTCAGCATTGCTGACATCATTCGCTTCACTATTATCATCACTCTGCATGGTAACAGTATTCAAACTATAATTTCTTCAAAATAATTCTTTTATTGAACATTTCTATAAAGTAACAGCGTAACAATAATAAGAGCTCTGTACTGTTCGGCTGCTCAAGCCGTAATGAGGCGCGCGGCAACAAACACTCGTATTTATAGCAAAATCGAGAGGGGATGAATCAGATAATGAATGTAACGAAAATCATTTCAATTAATTGTTTAACTTGCTGCGCACCTATTTACAACAAATAATTAATCAATTTAATTTAACTGAATAATTATAATTTAACTTTAACTTTAATTTAAAACAATCAAAACCGTAACTTTTGATTTGGAAAACTTAATTGATATTGTCACTATTATTTAAATCATTGTAATTATTTTAAGAGTTACACATCATCAAATAACTCGAGTTTAATATGATGTTGCGCCGATACGGCCGTTCTGACCGGCGGTGCGCGCTCTGCACCAGCCGCGTGTAAAACGTTTCTCTTGATGGTTCTTGAAGTTCATCTAGAACAAAGAAATATTTTCTTTTGAGATTGGTATCTGTGTACCGTTTTTATTAAATAATATGACAGTGATTGATTTCGTGTAGTTTGTATTGTGGCGTACACTGTGGTACTATGTTGTACACTGTGGTACTTTATTTTTTGCGTACACTGTGGTACTTTATTTTTTTGCGTACACTGTGGTACTTTATTTTTTTGCGTACACTGTGGTACTTTATTTTTTTGCGTACTCTGTGGTACTTTGTTGTAGCGTACTCTGTGGTACTTTGTTGTAGCGTACTCTGTGGTACTTTGTTGTTGCGTACTCTGTGGTACTTTGTTGTAGTGATTTATGATGTGATGAAGTTTTAGTAATTAAAATATAAACATACGTACTTTTTAATTTGTAGGTTCTTGGGGTTGTTGCTCGGCCATGCTGGCTCGTGACGTAGATGGTGTAGGCCCATCGGTTGATGCTGGGAGTTCATTTTCCGCCGATACGGTTATTTGGTCTCCAGGTTGAGGTGCCCGACGGAGTTGGTCATGAGCGACTTTTCTTGGACGCCCTGAACCAACCACCTTTTTTACTAGATAGCGATCATTGTCTAGAATTCTTGTTATCTCGTATGGCTCGCTGAATTTAAGATCCAGTGAAGTTTGATTTCGAGGATTATTTTTTATGAGCACATAATCACCACGTTGGAAATGATTGATTCTAGCTTTTCTCGAATTGAAGCGTTGTCTGTCCTGTTCTGCATTTTGTGACATCTTTTGTTGCACGTGACTAGTGAGTGCTTCAATATCAATAGTCTGCTCGTCAATATTTACGAGACTGAGTAGCTCTGGAGGAGCACAGTGCCTGCGCTGAGTAAGTAGAGTAAGTGGAGCCACTCCTGTCACACGATGGGGAGTGCAGTTTATTGCTAGCTGCAGTTCTTCAAGCATTGTGTGCCATTCTTCCGTTTCATAGTTCTTGATCATGGTAAGAGTATTTTTTAGCGTAGCTACGACGCGTTCTACTTGTCCATTCGCTCGGCTGACTCCTGGTGCTATAGTATGAATGTCTATTCCAACCCGGTCGCAGTAGGTCTTGAATTCACCTAGGAACTCTCTTCCACCGTCTACTATGATTTGGACTGGAGTGCCGAATAGGTGAACTGTGCGTTTCAGGGCAGCCAACGTACTGTGTGGATTCTTATTAGTTGCGTAATAAAATAGTACGTATTTTGTAAAAGCATCTATGGTGACAATCACATACTGTTGGTCTTCAGATGTTCCCATTCTGCCCGTTATATCCATATGTATAACTTGAAAGGCTGTAGTTGGTTTCTGAATCGGATGCATTTGAGCTTGTACGGCACCAGATGGTCCTTTGGATGTTCTGCAGACCACGCAGTTGTCAACGAATTTTCGGACATTCGTGCTCATTTTGTCGAACCAGTAACTGTCCATGATTTTCTGCAACGTCTTTTCCCAGCCAGGGTGTTTTAAAGCAGTGTGGAATGAGTTTATTAAACTCCACTGAAAAGACCTCGGAACCACTGTGCAGAGTTTTTGTCCGAAAGCTGGGTCTTGTACAACGCGCTTGAGAACATTATTTTCTAGCACATAGCCATTACTTGGAATGTTATTACTCATACCATCCATTATAGCTCGTAGTGTTTCGTCGCGTCGTTGTTCAACTTTCAGCCAGTCGAGATCTCTGGTCATCATATTGACTGTGAGCTCAACCGGGTTCCTGCTAAAGTAGTCAGCATGTTGAAGCTGTTGACCTTTGCGGTATTCTACCTCGAAGTCATAGTTTTGTAGAAATGCCCACCAGCGATGGATTCTAGGAAGCAAGTCCTTTTTGTGTTTGGACGCCTTTAGCGCATTACAGTCTGTGATAACTGTAAACTTGCGTCCATAAAGATATTGTCGGAAATGTTTTATTGCTCGGACCACTGCCAAGGTCTCTAATTCATAAGAGTGGTATCGGCTTTCAGTTTCAGTTGTCCTCATGCTCATGAAAGCAACTGCATGTTGTCGTCCTGCAATGACTTGCACCAGTACTGCTCCAAATCCCAGGCTACTTGCATCTGTGTATAATTGAATTGGCGCCTCTTCTTGAAACAGTGTAAGTACTGGAGTTGATGTTAAGCACTGAATTACCTTCTCTCTTGCTTTCTCGTGACGTTCGTTCCATTCCCATTTAGCTCCTGGTTTGGTTAACTCGTATAGTGGTACCAGTATGCGTGAAAAGTCTGGTATGAACTTTCTGAAGTAGCCCGCCAATCCACAGAACTGCCTGACTTGTCTGGGTGTCGTTGGTACTGGTGCTTTCACTAGAGCATCTATTTTCCGTGGGCTTGGTCGGACTTGTCCATTTGATACCACGTTGCCTAAATATTCGATTGACCGTTTAAAAAAACTGCATTTATCAGCATTAATGGAGAAGCCAGCATCCTGTAAGGCTATGAGAATACGTTCAATATTTGATAGTCCTTCTGTGATGTCTTCGCATTTGCTTAATACGTCGTCAACATAGACTTGAGCTGCATTGCCTAGTAACGGACTCAGAGCCCTGTTGATGCATCGTTGATAGACTGAACATGCGTTGCTCAATCCAAATGGCATAGTCATATACTCGTACAATCCATCTGGTGTGACGAAAGCTGTCTTTTCAATTGATGACTCTGCAATCGGTATTTGATGAAAACCTGCAGCCATGTCAAAGGTTGTGAAGAATTGTCCTTTGGCCAATTGATCGATTTGGTCTGATATTAGCGGCAGTGGATAGTGGTCCCGTAAAGTATTAGAATTGAGCTCTCTGAAATCCACGCACATACGATCATCACCATTTTTCTTCTTTACCAAGATGATGGGACTGGAGTATGGAGACTTGCTTTCGCGAACAATCCCATGTTCCATCAACTCCTTCACAATTGTACGCACTTTTTCTCGTTCGATTGGACTTAGCCTATATGGCCGTCGTTCTACATATTTGTCTGGATTCTTCAAACGAATTTCTAGTTCACCGGTTTTGACCCGAGTTGTTGGGTACCCTCTGATAAATAGATGCTGATATTTGTTCAGAAGCATGCGTAATTTTGCGATATCTTCTTCATTCGTAAGGTCCGAATCCAGCTTATCAAAGATTGGGTTTTTATTTTGAACATGATTGATATTCTGCTGACGTGTTAATCTGGTTCCGTCCGAAGTGATCATCATAGTAAGGTTTGTATTATTTATTAAGTTCATACCCACTAGGATATCTGTAGTCATCTCATAGTCTGCTACTATGTGAAACTGTAGTTCAACATTGATGTCATCAATCATTCCAACTGTAACTAGTGTAGTTATTGAAAGTACAGGAAATTGTCCGATCCCCTTTAAGTAATTTGCTGTTTGTATCCTTTTTCCTGGTAACTGAGCTGCTACTGATTCTCGTATTAGTGAGCACTCTGCGCCGCTATCAAAAATTGCCTGAAAAGTCTTCATTCCAATCTTCACCTGAATCGGGGCTAATTTAGATCCAGCAATAAAATTTACATTTGATGTCAATGCACGTTCGCGTTTAAAACATGTTTCAAAAGTATGCCCCGGAATTTTGCAAAATGAACAGGTTGTCGTTTTATTGTTCTGGTAGGAGCTTACTTCCTTATTATTGGTTTTCGTTTTTGTCTCGTTTGTTTGTTCAGGTTTTGATTCCGACATCCTGTAGTAACATTCGCTAGTAGTGTGATTGCTTCTTTTACAGATACGACATGACGAACTCGATGAAGTTGCATTCGAAAAACGTGGTCGCTTATTGGCACTTGTATTATTTGAATTCGGATGAGAACGCTTCATCGTTCTTATTGATGATGCAACGGATATCAGTTCTGGCACAGTTGTGGCTCTTGTATTCAACAGCTCGATCCTAAGTCTTTCGTCATTCACACATCCAATCACTGCTTCAACTGCGTCTTCATTTGATAGTTTGTCTTTGGTGATCCTTCTCCATAAGACCCAAGCTCGTGATAAGAACTCGGAAATATCCTTTGAAGAGTCGTAAACATGTTCTCTAAATCGAACTATGTCTCTAGAATAGCGGTTTTCTGGCTCGAACGTCGTGATTAGATTATTGCGTAGTTCAGCCCATGTTGCTGTGGTAACCATCCAATCGTCAACCCACATCTTCGCTCTTCCTTTTAGGAGGCTGCCAACCTTCATGCGTATATCAAAATCTTTAAGGTTGTATGTTTCGATGGCTTTGTCGATGTGTTGACACCACTCGCGTACTCCCACATTAGTGTCGGGATCGAATGATGGTAGGTAAATGTCGGTAATACGCACTTTGGTTTCCGCTGGTGTACTTAGGCGTTCCGACATTTGCTGCATTACTTGCATCATCTGCATCATTAATTGTGGTGGTATGCTGGTAATTGGCGTGTTGACCAGGGATGATTGCGATATTTCTTGCTGCGACGAAGTTCCAGCATTGCCAGTGGTATTCAATGCATGATGCAGTTCCATTCGTGTTGTAGCATCAGGCTGTTGTTGAGCGGAAGTGGCATGTGATCCCACTTCTGATGACGGAGGAACCGACACCGAAGTGTTTTTAAAAATAATGATGTCAGCATTGCTGACATCATTCGCTTCACTATTATCATCACTCTGCATGGTAACAGTATTCAAACTATAATTTCTTCAAAATAATTCTTTTATTGAACATTTCTATAAAGTAACAGCGTAACAATAATAAGAGCTCTGTACTGTTCGGCTGCTCAAGCCGTAATGAGGCGCGCGGCAACAAACACTCGTATTTATAGCAAAATCGAGAGGGGATGAATCAGATAATGAATGTAACGAAAATCATTTCAATTAATTGTTTAACTTGCTGCGCACCTATTTACAACAAATAATTAATCAATTTAATTTAACTGAATAATTATAATTTAACTTTAACTTTAATTTAAAACAATCAAAACCGTAACTTTTGATTTGGAAAACTTAATTGATATTGTCACTATTATTTAAATCATTGTAATTATTTTAAGAGTTACACATCATCAAATAACTCGAGTTTAATATGATGTTGCGCCGATATGTATATTTTGCAGTTTCTCCGAATGGGTTTCACCGCAAAATGATGCAATGGCGATATTCACTGAAACTTTTATAACTCTTTCTTTATTTTAATGCTAAAACTTCTGTCTATTACTATTATTTTAATTTTTATATTATTATGATTTTAAATAAAATAATAAATAAATAAACTTTTATTGCAGGCATAAGTACACCCATAATTGTGTGTTAGTACAGAAACAATTCCTTAACCTATGTTAGTACTTACTTATTACTAGCTTAAACTTAACTTACCAACTAATTCTACTAACATTAAAACTAATCCTATTTATAATTCCCGCGGGGGTCTCTTTGCACCTATGTGCGCACCACTCCAGCACCTCCAGAGAGGGCTATCCAATTTCGTGGACAATGCGCTGAGAAGAGTGTTGGTACTCCTCAACAGCCTGCTCATCATGGACGCGGCACGCTTGCGCATGATCGCGTAGAAATCATCCACGCGAGCATCCGCAAACATTGCCGACGCACTGCAGTGGCGAGGCTTTCTCAACACCGCCCTCAGCACATTGTTGTATTGGACGCGCAGGGCACTGTAGGTCCGCTGCGTTTTACTGATGGCCGATGGGGCAGACGTGTTTTGGAGTGGAGACCGCGTATCAGCAAGCGCAGTGTGGGACGACCTCCAACCCGCTGGACTGACGACCTTAAGAAGATAGCGGGAAGTGGGTGGATGAGGAAGGCGGAGGATCGTGTGTGGTGGCGTGCTCTTGGGAAGGCCTATGTCTTGCTGGCTGATTGATTGATGATTTTACTGTTTAGCACGGATTGATTTAGGGCGCCTTCATATTTGCCGTAAAGTGCCGCACAAAACGCGTGACTGCAGCGATGCACCCGCGCTGCAGCCGCGCTGCCTCCGCGCTCCACTTTGCGGTGAAAGCGCCCGGGTTTTTGCACCCTTGAGGAACAACTTTTATCCCGGAAAATATCGCTGGAAATCAAATCAAATCAAACCATTTATTTGCACGATTGCAGGTACAATGATGGTGTTACAGTGTAAACCAGCAAAAACTGTAATTTTCATGGGTCGCGGGCAACAGCTAGTTAGGCCTTACCTTCCAAAGGTTCAGTACTTGAAAGGGATATGAAAGAAAGAAAGATAGAAAGAAAGAATGAGAGATAGAAAGAAGAAAGAACTCCATAACACTAAACGCTTAGGTATGCCTTCCATTTTTCGTCATAGTATTATATTTATTAACATAATTAAACCTCGACTACACACGTGAGTAAAGCCGGGACAGATAGTATTTATAATGGAAATCACTCAGGGTAGTTTAAACGCTAAAATAATTAAACCTACCTACTATATTATAGATTGTAGAGTCCTAGTCTGCCGTCCTAAAGCTAAAGTGTCGTTAACTACCACAACCAAGTTTCGAGATATGATCAAAAAAGCGCGAATTTATAAAGAAATGATGCCATTTGATAACTAATAAACGTATACAAAACTTGAAACTATGAAAATGTAGAGCAAACAGAGCACTTTTGAATAGCTGTATTTTTAAGTTTCTAGAGTAAATAATAATTAAAGCAGGACAGTTTTGGCTTTTTAGTCTAGCATTTTTTCTAACAACGGCTTGTATTTACATAACTTAAATGTCGTTAGATTACCCTTTAAGACGTTTAAGGCTTGGATTGCATTTACTTTTTTTATCTTTTTACGACACTTAAAAAAAAATTATAATTACTAAAGTAAAATGACTCTAAAAGACTTTAACGACATTGTATGTTAGGTTATGATCCTTAAAACTATCAATAACATAACACTTAAATGCGGCTTTTGTAATTTAAACACATTTTAGTCTAGAACAATAGAAATGATTTGTTTACAGTAGCGTTTTTTGGGGAGCATTGCTAAACTAAAATGTGGTTTATTGCAAATGATCGAACCGTAGCGACGTTTTAGGTTAGCATTGTTTATAAATATTTGAGGTTTTCCAATGAAAGTAACGGTAACTACAACAATTGAAAGAGCAACAGTCCGAAAGTAGTCTCTTATTTTGTTAAAACTTATAGTAATAGTAGGTAATAGTGCTAGAGATCTGTAATTTGGCATGGGTATAAACATTAATCACGCCGACAAAGTGGTCAAATAAAATTGTGATAAATATTATTTTTAGAGTGGCTCCCCTACATGTAAAGTGGGGGTGAATTTTTTTTCTCGTCTACCCCATAGTGTGGGATATCGTTGAATAGGTCTTTTAAAAATACTGTGGGTGTGGGAACATCATTTTTCGATTTCTAGATCCGTTGTAAAATATGATGTTTTAAAGTGCTAATTTTTATTAGAGTCAAGTGTCCACCCAGTCAGTTAAATGGTTGTATATAGGAACGTGAAAAAATTCACAGCAGTAGTATAATATAATATACCTAATCAATTTCAAAGGAAAACTATCATGGCTAAGTAGGGTACACAGGTTAAGGAGTTATATCTGTTTTTCGAGGTTAATTATTGTACGTAGATATTACGAGTAGCATATTGATGTATATAATTAGTTTTATTGTATCTATTTGTGATTGATCGTAATCCTAATAATATTTTTTCCAACTTCCCCTGTCAAGCCAGCTTCATGACTCTTTCATGATGATGAATTTTATGACTCTTTCTTGAGTTACCATCGTCCTTTGTGGGCCCGTTTGTAGAAGTGAACCGAGAAAAACCATGGGATCCAAATTATCCTCAATATTCATAAATAAAATACAAGCACTATCCTAGGTCAGCTATAATAATAATTGCGACATTACAAAATCCATAAAATCATACAATTTTCTTCATAGCAAGCACTACCTGGTGGTGAACCTGATCACAGCTCATGAATGTATGACCAGGTTCAAAGTAGTAGAGCGTCAATATTTCTGCACAAATCAAATCGCTGTTTATCATGTATACGAGTAACGAGGAAACCAGCCAATTTTTAATTTCGAGAGCTGCAGTTATCCAGCCTTAGATGAATATGCGCAACACGCCTGTGACGCAGGAGAAAATGATAAAAAGCTGGCATTATGTCCTCTTGTTTTCTTCCCGCTATGCTATCATTCCAGAGTACAGTGAGAGGTTTGAACTCATTGGTTATTTTGCCTATTGGTGCAAACGTTTGATTGAATGCCACAAGGCGTTTACAGAAACATCTCGCAGATGCACTAGTCAAAGTTAGAAGCTTTTGAAATGTGGGTATACAGAAGAATGTTGAGAACCTCATGGGTACCTCGTGTCAAAAATGCAACTGTACTACAAAGGCTAAGTAAAGATCTTGAAATCCTGAAGACCATAAAAGTGCGGAAATTGGAGTACCTACTCCAGCTACATTATGAGAAATAGCAAATACGACCTCCTTCAGCTCATTATTCGGGGGAAAATAGCCGGCAGAAGACCACCAGGCCGTAGAAGAACATCGTGGCTTAAGAATTTACGCCAATGGTATGGGAAGAGTACCCGATTTCTTTTTCGAGCAGCAGTGTCCAAGGTGCAGATAGCTCTAATGATTGCTAATCTCCGATAGGAGACGGCATTGCAAGAAGAAGAAAGTCACAACCTCGCGAGATGCGGGAATAGTTAGAGACATTAAAGTTATGTATTGCGGGATAGAGTTATTTTAGGATAGTAAACAATATTTTTTTGCAAAATATCACTAAGCTGTAACGCGTTTCTGTGTCATTAAAGACATTTTAGTCTAGCATTTTCGTTAAAAGACATTTAAGCTATGGAATAGTGCACCATCATTTTGGAGAAAAGCTTAATTAAAAATGTGTAAAGTGACTTTAAAGACATTTTAGTTAAGGAATTTAAGAAAAAACCTGCTTTGAGACATTTTAGACTGGCAAATGTTAGTTAAATGCGTTTAAGTTATGTTATCATGTGAACAAGTAGTTATTTAACGACGTTCTTCATATTGCTATTTCAAAAACTACAGCAGCTAGTAAAATACCGGTTAGATTGGTCGATAGAAAAAAAAATTCTGAGTAAGATAGCGTTAAAAAGTCAAATTTGGCCAAATGTTGGTTAACGACGTTTTAGCTTGAGGACGGCAGTAGTATGATATCCATGTTATAGACAATTTGCAATTTTAGAATTTATAATTATTATTGTTTAGAGAATTTGCAATTTCAGAATATAATTGCCAGTTGGTTTACTCAAAGTTTACGATAGTTAGAATATTGTTTGTTTGTTAGAGTATCGTAACTTCATTCGATGTTAAGTTTATAAATTTTTTTTATATTACTAATAGCCTAGTGGTAAAGATGTTGGCTTTCTAGTCGTGGGGTCCTGGATTAGATTCCGGGCACGAACCTCTAACTTTTCATCATCATCATCACCAACTGATAGACGACCAATAGACATAGGTCTCTGCGACTCGCCTGATGTCGTCGGTCCACTTATTGGGGTGTCTTCCAACGCTGCGCTTTCCGGTGCGAGGTCGCCATTCCTGCACATTGGGACCCCAACGCCTATCGGTTTTTCGAACTGTGTGTAGAGATAGTCGATAGATTTGAATGACACAAACCCACTTCGCTCGCCACTGGTCCCGCGTCCCTATTTTGTTTACAAGCTTGGCGTACCAGCCCCATTGTACACACAAACGTCCGTCAAGCAGCGGCGCCATCTCGTCTGACGAGCTTCGTATCGCGTTTATCTTTTATCAATAGCCTCAATGGACGCAAATAGAGAAGGTATAGAATTACGTGTGTGTCTGTTCACAGTGTGGCTAATTCCGTAGCTACAAGGTAGGTGTAGTGCATTCAAAATAAAGTGACGTGTTTCCACTTGAGACCATAATTAGCAATCAATAAATCAATCGTCAATATGGCCGATTCTTTTGTGCACAATCTCTAAACTAAACTAAAATGACACGTCTAAATCTATTGCTATCTTTTTCATAATGTTGCTTGCGGACAAGGATAGCACTAGATTTAGACCCTTTAATTTAGTTTAGTACATAAACTCACAAGTATTAAATCATTACAAGAATGGGACTTCCTGACTTTACATACACATACATAACATAGACATAGATAATGAAGATATACAACAAACAGCAATACTAAATCAGATTTATGCGTACAAGGCGGTACAAGATAAATATGCGTCTAGGCGCCGACGCTGATACCATACGTAATGAGCATGACACATTCCACTGAACTGCAGGACATACAGCTACTGGATACGATTCTAATGTTGAATAGAAGCAGGCGTTACTTTGCGGAAGTCCATGATAGTATACAATGAACCAAAAGCTGAATTCGCTATAATCCGCTGAAACAGGTCGAATCTGTATGGTACGGTGTCGGGGCGAAACGTGCGTCGAGTGTGTTTGGGATTTGTGTGGTACTGCGTGGTGGTGGTGCGTATTGCTTGCCTGGTGGCTGCTTCTTCCTGCATGTTTAGCAGTGGGAGGGCGGGCGGTGCATTTCGCATGCTGCATGTTGCACCATACAGATTCGACCTGTTTCAGCGGATTACAGCGAATTAAGCATTTAGTTCATTGGATACGATTCATCATGATCAACCTATAGCCGTCTCACTACTGAGCACGGGTCTCCTCTCAGAATAAGAAGGGGTTAACCACGCTGGCTGGCCAAGTGCGGATTGGCAGACTTTACACACCTTTATTGAGAACATTACGGAGAACTCGCAGGCATACAGATTTCCTCGCGATGTTTTCCTTCACCGTTAAAGCGAGTGAGATTTAATTTCCTAAAACACACAAATTTCCGAAAAGTTAGAGGTCGTAGAGTTAGAGCAAGAAAGAGCCCGGGATCGAACCCCCGACCTCCCCGAACTGTTTTAACTATAAAAAAATCTTACTTAGTTAAATTTAGTTTTTCAACTATCCAAAAGTGCAACGAACTGTAATAATTATGGGAGTAGATACCTACCTACTATACCTACTTCGTAAGCAGTCATTTAATTGCAATTATGTCTATAACGTCCGCGTGGAATTAGGTTTTTAAAATCCCGTGGGTACTCTTTGATTTTCCGGGATAAAAAGGGTAGCCTATGTAACTCTCCAGGTCTTTATCTATACCCATGCAAAAAATCACGTCAATCCGTTGCACCGTTCCGAGGTTATTGAAGGACAAACCAACGAACCAATAAACCAACGAACAAACACACTTTCGCATTTATAATAGGGGTAGTGATATTTTATTGGTATATTTCGTAAGCAACCATTTTATATGACAATCCTTTGCCATTGTTTTCCTGAATTTCAATAATATCTTGTTCGAAAATTGGGCAGTAAACCTCGAACAATATTACATAGCTCTTCCAGTCTATTTTTTCCGAATCCATTTTAATTTTACGTAAAACTTTATATGTAGTTAAGTACCTATTATGTTTTCGACGAAATTTTACGAAGTGAATATTAAAATTTAACGCTTTTCAAGTATAAATTAAAATCAAAAATGATTTAATAAATCGTTAACCTAAATAATGCGTTGATGGAATATCAAGATTACTATCGGGAGCCTAAATTACAACGTGTTGAGGTTTGAATATAATTTATAGTGAACTGGTTCCATGGTCATGGTTTTAATCAGTTTCTTTGTGGATATGTCGTAAAAAATACTATTAAACGTCTCAATAGCTTAATAGCTAGCTTTTTGACGACCTCCCTGGTGCAGTGGTAAGCTCTGTGGTCCTATTAGTGGGAGGTCCCGGGTTCGATTTTCGGCAGAGGATTGGTATTTTATAATAGATCTTAAGTTAGAACGGGACAAAATCCTAGCCAAATGCGAATAGGTAATGAATACCAAATCGCGTGTCAACGAGCAATTAGATAAACAATGAAAAGTGTGATTTGCATGTATGTCGTGAGCTTCGAAATATATGCAATACATTAACAGAACTCTCTGATTTTATTCACCCAAGTAGGTTTTAAGGGGTTCCGTATCTCAAAAGGAAAAACGGAACCCTTATAGGATCACTTTGTTGTCTGTCTATCAAGAAACCTACGGGGTACTTCCCGTCGACTTAGAATCATGGGCAGGAAGGTAGTTCTTATAGCAGACATGAGGGGGAAAATCTAAAAACTGTGAATTTGTGGTTACATCACACAAGAAAAAATTAAATTGTGGTCATGAATTAAAAATTAGTAGGTACTAGCTTCTGCCCGCGGCTTCGCCCGAGTGGCCTACAGGAAACAAATGGCATTTTTTTCAGATACAAACATTATAACCTAACCTCAAGAAGAAACCTACTTTCCAAATTTCAAGTCAATTATAATATCAATAATTAAAACTTTCCCATACAAACTTTCATCCCCTATTTTACCACCCTTATGGGCGAATTTTCCAATAATCCTGAAACACGTATTTTTTCATTTGTGACCGAAAACCCAAATACCAATTTTCATGCAAATAACTTGACAAATGACGGACTTTCACACAAACTTCCATCCCCCATTTAATCCACTTAGGGATGGAATTTCGAAAAATCCTTTCTTAGTGGATACCTACTCTTCACAAAGAATACACCCTCCAAATTTCATGTCTTTAGGACCAGCGGTTTAGGCTGTGCGTTGATTTCACACACAAACTTATATCCCATATCTTACCACCCTTATGGGCAAATTTTCCAAAAATCTTGAAACACGTATTTCTTCATTTGTGACCGAAAACCCAAATACCAATTTTCATGCAAATAACCTGAAAAATGACCGACTTTCATACAAACTTCCATCCCCCATTCAACCCACTTAGAGGTGGAATTTCGAAAAATCCTTTCTTAGTGGATACCTACTCTTCACAAAGAATAGACCCTCCAAATTTCATGTCTTTAGGACCAGCGGTTTAGGCTGTGCGTTGATATCTATGTCAGTCAGTCAGTCAGACTTTGAATTTTATATATATAGATTTACAATTATCAAAGTAAGATAACTATATGAAGTGTGGTATCATATGAAAGGGATTATCTGTGCATTCTAAAACAGAATTTTATTTATTTTTATGAATCATAGTTTTTGATTTATCGTGCAAAATGTCGAAAAATACGACTGAACCCTCGGTGCGCGAGCCTGACTCGCACTTGGCCGGTTTTTTTGGGATATATGCGTATCAAAAATCACGCTTGGGATTTTTCCCTCTACTTGTGCTATAAGACATTGCTACAGTATCAAAATGTCATGATTTTACGTCATAGGTTTTAGTTCCCTTCACGGGTCTTGACAGGCAGACAGACAACGAATTGATCCTACAAGGGTTCCTTTTTTATAGAGATACAGAGCCCTAAAAAGTGATTATCGTAATGAAACCTCATAATGTTCGTGTCATCCCACAATTGGGAACAGACAAGTCAACTTAACGGCTTTATAATTATTAACTCTACGGAAAAATGCCACCTTTACATGTAAATTTTACTTTATGAATTTTGATCGATCTGATCACCAAAACGTATTTGCATTTAAATGAGACTAATTTTATAGTAAACTCTATTAAATGAGTCTTATGTGTCAAGCAATAAAAGCTAGGAAAGTCATAAGAAAACTTGAACAAGCGCAAAGAAAAATTGGTATAACGTTATCTTGGAGACGAAATCGAAAGTTCACGCTTATCTGCAGATTCCTTTATGACAGCAGTGCTTAATTTTATTAATTCAACAGAATATTTATGCTCATTGAATTTTGAACGATATATTTAACGGTATAAGATATGTTTTTAATTAACTATTTAAGTTGGGTTGCTCATCAGCCGTGGCGATGCAAATCAATAACAAATTCATATTATAAGGGCGACCAATCAACATTGAGCTATGCTGCGCTGTGCTTTGCTCAGCTAAGCTACATTTCTGGTGACCTTTTCTACAAACAACACTGATGCGCGGCGTGCTGTGTGACTGCGACAGCGCGACATGCATGTGAACAACTGCAAGCGAGATAGATGGAAGACTGAGCGAGATGGGCAAGGCGATGACGAGCGAGTCAGCACGTATCGTGTGATCCTTAAAAAAATCAAAATCAAATGATTATTTATTCAAAGTAGGTAATAAATTACACTTTTTGTTTGTCGGTTGTTGGATATGTAAGATATAGTGGTGAGAATTTTTACGCGAACTTAAAACTAAAGCTAGCGCAATGCAGCAGGGTTTGTTCGTACTTTTTTATAATCTAACAAGAGTGATAGGCACACACACACACACACACATTATATACATGTGCGATAGCCGAAAGCACAGCACAGCGCAGCATAGCTCAGTGTTGAGTGGTCGCCCTAACATTTCTTGTAACCTCCTCGTGGAGACAAAAATCTCAGCTTGTAACGCAAGCGAAATTTAGTTATGAAACAAGATGTTATCCGCGATTTTGTCAACGTAGAATTTGTTAAATCTTACGTTATTTCCCCCAACTTTCGGAGTTCTGTGCGTTTAAAGCAATTAAATATCACTTTTTGTATTAAAGAAAACATCGTGAGGAAATCTGCATGTTATGCGTTCTCCATAATGTCCTCAAAGAACTCTCAGGCATGCAGGTTTCCTCACGATATTTTCCATCATTTTCATTCACCTTCAATGCAGTGATATTCAATTGTTTGAAACGCACATACATAGCTCCGAAAATTTAAAGGTGATGCAGAAGGCTATTCTATCAAAGCTGCTCTAATTAGATCAAAGTTACCTAAATGTAATAAACAAAACAAGTAAAACAACGTTTTCTTCATTAGTAGGGGGTAGGAGAACGTAATCTGCTTAGGGCTGAACAACTTTTTAACTCTACACTGAAACGTAATGGAACTCATCAAAGGGCCCAAATTGATAAGTAGCACGCTTAGTTTAACTTTCGCCATTGTGCTCAAACAAATCGACAAATCCTGGGGAGGAATTTCAGTGCGTGCGACATTATATCCCGTTTCCATTGCATCTATCCGATTTTCTAATATACGAGTAATGTCGATTTGAAAAACTTGTTACTTCCTCATTTCACATCACACAATCGGAATTTAGAGTACACATACTTATGGTATCAATAAAAAGCAATTTTTTGTATAAGTGTTTACTGTAGACATTTTACTAATTTTAAGTAAGTCATCCGTCATTCTTGGTCCGATTTTTATGCGGAAATTCGAATATAGCTTTTGCTTTCCTTGCTAAAAAATGAGGCTAAGATAAGGTTCTTATTACCTACGGATATTTTGGAGTACTGATTATGGAACGTTTTCCTTGCCGTGTCACATCTGTAACGGTGGCCGGATACACAATGGAAACCAGCCCTTACGTGAGCGAAGTATTTCATATCGTTACAGAATCATCTCGAGTTTGAATTAATTGTTTTAAATACGCTCTGTGTAATTTAATTATGATGTTTTATTTAAATTGGATATTTCAGCACGTTGTTTACTTTGACTTGTTTTGACTTGTTTGTTATTAGTATTAGCTATAATTTATATACATAAAACGTAAAGCTGACTGACTGACTGATTGATTGACTGATCTATCAACGCACAGCTGAAACTACTGGACGGATTGGGCTGGTCATACAGATAGCTATTATATACAGAGCACGGGTCTCCTTTCAAAGGGAGAAGGAGTTGGCTATAGTCTACCACGCTGACCATGTGCGGATTGGTAGACTTCACACACCTTTGAGAACATTATGGAGAACTCTCAGGTATGCAGGTTCCTCACGATGTTTTCCTTCACTGTTAAAGCAAGTGATATTTAATTACTTAAAACGCACATAATTCCGAAAAGTTAGAGGTGCGTGCCCGGGGTCGAACACCCGATCTCCGATTAGAAGGCGGACGTCCTAACTACTAGGCTATCACAGCTATGACTACTTCTTTGCTTACTATTAATACAAATAAAATCCGCGTGGCACGTATGAGCGAAGAAGGGGGGGGGGGGGGAAGAACTGGAGAAAACTAGTTTCCACTCAGTAAACCGCTCACGTGCGGAAAGTTCGCGAGGAAATCTCGCGCGGACGAGTTCTGACTGTTCTGAGACTAGGATTAGCCGCACGCATACCTTATACCTGTCCCTATTTCTCGCCTTTGTTATGCCTGCGGTTACAGACATCTTCTGAAACATTGTTGCGAATATAACTTGCCAGTTTAAATCTATTTGTTAATTGAATACTAGCTCATGCACGCCATTTCGTCCGCGTGGACTACACAAATTTTGAACCCCTATTTTACCACCTTAGGGTTTGAATTTTCAAAAATCCTTTCTTAGCGGATGCCTGCGTCATAATAGCTATCTGCGTGCCAAATTTTAGCCCGATCCGTCCAGTAGTTTGAGCTGTGCGTTGATAGATCAGTCAGTCAGTCAATCCTTTTATATATATATATATATACTAGCTTATGCTCGCGACTTCGTCCGTGTGGACTACACAAATTTCAAACCCCTATTTAACCCCCTTAGGGGTTGAATTTTCCAAAATCCTTTCTTAGCGGACGCCTACGTCATAATAGCTATCTGCATGCCAAATTTCAGCCCGATCCGTCCAGTAGTTTGAGCTGTGCGTTGATAGATCAGTCAGTCAGTCAATCATTTTATATATTTAAGAAGATTTAAAAACATCATAGGTACACAGAACTTTAGCAAAACCTCAAAAACGGTAGCAACTGGCAGCAAGATAACTTTGAACATGACACCGGGTATAAATTTTAAGCGCATATATAAAATATTAACGCCGGGATCTTATGCTAAGCTATCCCGGGATGAAGGGGATTTTTCGCACCTGTGTGGAATTCGCCTTTTGGGACGAGAATAACACGTTTGCTATTACTTGTGTCAACCTGGAATCCCTGGACCACACTTCGTACATACAAGCTACCTACACTTCGTATAGGAGGAATAGGTAGTTTAATATTTCGATCTTTTTTTTTAGACTCCTACGGATCTTCTCGTTTCTGATTTGTTCACGTAGAGAAACTCCAAGCATAGCTCTCTCCATCGCCCGCTGAATACTGATCTGGCACCGGAAAGCGCAGCTGGAAGACCCCCACGAGATGGACCGACGACATCAAGCGAGTCGCAGAGAGCCGCTGGATTCAGGCGGCGCAAGACCGTGGTGTGTGGAAGTCCCTACAAGAGACCTAATGTCCAGCTGTGGACGTCTATCGGTTGATGATGATGATGTATTTAAAAACCGGTGTCGTATGTAAACAGCTTTACGAACCCTTTTGGCGGCTTCATAAATATATGAATTAATCCCGGATTCCTGCCCACTTCCGGGAGGCTGCAATTAAAAACGGCACGGCACCACTTTTGTTATTTTTGCATTTGACTTTGTGAATTTTTCAGTTTCCCCTGTCTAATGAATGGACAAGTGTATTTCAGGTTGACTTTTAGCTGCGTCCGGATTTAATGAGGGTATTATGAAATGAAGGTATCATGAAATGAGATACCTAATTTTATACAATGAAGGCAATTTAAAGTTTGTTTTGACTTTTATTACATTTTTAGGTACAGGGGTGTTATGGGACACAAAAAATACACAAATATAATTTGAAAAATTATGATAAAGGAAAAATAAACAATTTTAGACACAGACTAGTGTATATTTTGTGAATATATTATTCAATGTTATGAAATGAAGGTATCATGAAATGAGGTCATATTATACAATGAAGGCAATTTTCTAAAATTCGATTTTAATTTGCATAGGGACGTTGAAAACGATGGTGAATTTGTGAAAAGAGGATTAGCAGAGTGTGGACGGACTTTTTCCGTTTCTTTCATATTTTGTAAGTCATATTAGGTCTCAGAATAAATACCTTTAGAAGTAGCCCTATTGTGACTTTTACTGTTAGAGCGAGATAGCTAAATACATTTAAGCTCTTATTAGAACGTGACAAAATGATTATGTTTTGTCCTTATCAACGTGGCCACTTTTTTTGTTTGTCAAGATGTATTTGTATGTGAGATTTTGACAAACAAAGGTTATGTTAACTCAAGTATTTTAAAGAAATAATTGATTTGTTTTGTTGTTTTTTGTTTTTGAAGTTATTGTGCAATGGTGGGTTGCAGTATACTTACTATAGGCTACAATAGCCGAAGCGAACGTAAAATAGAAGGAATAACATTACAAGTAATGCAGTCACCTCTTCGATGGCTCCGCTAAGTACCAACTAGCGGCTCTCGATGCTGTTGATCGTCGAGCTAGGAGACTCATAGGCGAAGACTCCCCTTTACTGGCGAAACTACAAAGTCTCGATCACCGCCGCAAGGTCGCCGGCTTATCAGTGTTTTATAGGATATATTTCGGAGAGTGTGCTCAGGAACTTTTCGATCTTGTCCCCCCTTCACCATTTTACCACCGAACCGCAAGACGTCGGGCGAGTTTCCATCCTTATGTCGTCGACATCCCATCTACACGCACGAAACGTTTTGCGTCATCATTCCTCATACGTATGGCTAAGGTTTGGAATACTCTTCCGCGATATGTGTTTCCTACCAATTACAACCCGGGTATCTTTAAAACAAGAGTGAATAGGCATCTTCTAGGTAAACGCGTCGCATCTTAGGCCACATCATCACTATAGCGTACACCTATAATGAATAAAAAAAAAAAAAAAAAGTAAGTACCTACCTCAGCTTGAGCGACTGAGGGGGCCACGCTAGTTACATATCTGGTATATCTGTGTATTAGGTATTTATAGTCTTAGAACTTGATGCTGTAACGGCAAGAAATGGTAGGTACGCGACAAGTCCTCTGGGCATAAATAAGGCACGTTTGTAGGTAGGTATATAGGATTAATAATCCTATAATGTTTTTGATACCTTTATTATTAATTCTGAGATAAAGGCGGGTATATTACAGGTTATTTCGAGCGACCAGTGTACGCTACATTAAGCTGAAGGTCAATTTAAATATAACATTATGCTAGCAAAATGGACGGCTGTTTAATAAAAGGCATACCTACTAGTGATGTGCGTATTTTGGTACTATTATATCGATACTTTAATATTAAATCCATAGCTACCCATATTATAAATGCAAAAGTGTGTTTGTTTGTTGGTTTATTGATTTGTTGGTTTGTCCTTCAATCACGACGCAACAGAGGAACGGATCGATATTTTTTTTTGCATGGGCATAGTTAAAAACTGGAAAGTGATTTAGGCCACACCCGGGTATCTTTAAAACAAGAGTGAATAGGCATCTTCTAGGTAAACGCGTCCCATCTTAGGCCACATCATCACTTCCCATCAGGTGTGATTGTGGTCAAGCGTACACCTATAATTAATAAAAAAAATAAAAAAATTAAACATCATAAGAATCAATGATAATTACATATCTTTAGATTCATTAGATACATAAGATAGCACTTGACTGCGATGCAGTCTAAGATACTTACTTGGAAGGGGTATAGCAGGTTTTGCTACACCCATACCCCTTATCGGTTTCCTCGCGGCATCGTACCGAAACGCTAAATCGCTTGACAGCACGGCTTTACCGGTAGGGTGGTAACCCTATAATGGTAACATAAACTTCCCTCAGATCTACCGGAAACAATTTAGAAATTATAAATATTTGCGGAAGTCGCAGGCCTCATTTAGAAAATTAATAAATAGCCTCAATAGCGTAAGGGTTATAAAAACGAACTAAAACCCGAAAGATCAGCGGTTCAAACCTTACCTGTTGCACTATTTATATAACGACTCCTAGCACATTCTATACGCTTAGTATAGTGTAGAAAGGGGGAGTATTAACGCACAACAGGCGGAAACGTTTAAGTGCGGAAACCAGCCCAGAGTGAAGAAGAAGGGGTGTTAGTTGTGATTAACATGGCTATTGGCTAATATATTCTTTAAAAAAATAAGTAGATAATGATAAATGATCGATAAAACTTTATCGATACCTATTCTTTATCGATATACATTGTGTTTTTTATGTTTTGGCACATCACTAAATTTTATGAAGAGTGCCGGAATTCTGTTAAAACCCCTTTTTCATTACAGTGGCTGGCTTAATAAGACATCCTGGAACTTTGATACGGGTGAAGGGTTCGGCGATGAAATTATTTTATCCGCCATTTTTGTATAATCCTACCCAAAATTAAATATCGGGCACAATAAAAATTTACTGCATTAATTCCCTAGCTGTAACATTATTATTAGACTTCCTTTATGTGTATATTGTATAGTCCGCGACAGGTCGAGATGGCAATCGGGGTATAGAGGCGGGGGGACGCCCCGCATACTCGCACGTCACCACGCTCGCCCGCACCGAGTTAGGGCGGAGGCTCAGCGGGTGTGTGGTGCGTTCCCTCCCCGATTGCCATTTTGACCTGTCGCGTACTATAGGTACCTATTAAAAAATCTTATATGAAAACAGTATTCCACTATTATTGCAACCCACTACTACTGAGAATGAGAAGGGTTTGGGCCACTGTCTAACACGCTGGCCAAGTGCACATATTCATGGAGAACTTTGAGACATGCAGGTTTCCTCACGATGTTTTTGGAGTGACATATTTTAATTGCTTAAAACGCACATAACTCCGGAAAGTTGAGGTGAATGCGGGACTCGAACCTCCGACCCCTTGCTATGAGGCCACTAGGCTAGCAGCGCTTTTTAATCTAAATAATTATGTAATGTGTGTGATTGTTGAGAGATTTTTCCGTTGAGATTGGCCGGCGGGCGCCGCGTCCTGAATTCATATTATTGTTACTAAAAAAATGCGAAACTTGATCCATTAAGCGACAAGGTTATACAAGTAACCTTACCGTGACATACAATCAGAAAAATCTATTTTCCTCATTAGTGAAAGTATAATAACCCTTTCAATTTACTCGAACTAAGTGAATTTTATCGCCAGGTAAAGCTACGGTCACACCTGCGCCGTGCGCGTCATGAACGCGGGATGTGGGACGCGATACGGGAGCGCCCACGATGCGAATTTATACGCGTAGGACGCAGCAAGTGTTGTGGTCGCGTAGGTGTGTATGGCGCCATTAAATACAGTCCGACAAGGCTCTTTTGGCACTTGAGTGACATTGGCCAGCAAATAAAATCAATTTTATCAATTTTACGGAATATATTGAAAATGACAATGTCGAAAATCGAGTAAGTTTTATCTAATTTTAACTGAATGAGAAATTGGTAAAGCCGTCCCTGTTTCCAAATCGAGAAGGAATAATTAAAACCATGCAACTTATCATGTTGACCTGCTCAAATACTATATTTACCTAATACTAAATATAGCTACAAAATGCAGACACATTTATGTTGTATATATTATCAGGATATAATATCGTGATATTATGTATATGGAATGGCTCTAATATTTAACAAAAACAGTGAATTTCAGACTTTTTACTCAGCAACACCGCATATAAGGGGACAGCGTGACACTTCAGAAGATGGCGGCGTTAGTTCCGATTTTGGCTACGCACAAAAAGAGCCTTTATCGCAACTAACACTGTATCGCGGGAGGTGACCGTCGAGCGTCGCGCCGCGCGGCTCGCGTTCGCGCTTCAGAGTCGCTTTGGTCGCGCAGGTTTGGATGATGCTTTAAGCGACAATAATTACTCGTAGCTGCAACACCTATGAGTAATCAGAAAAATCTATTTTTCTCATTAGTGAAACTAATAACACTTTAATTCACTCGAACGAAGTGAATTTTATCGCCAAGGCTTTTTCTGTTTTAGGAGAAACATAAAACCCTAATAAGGGAGAAGTAATAAAATAAAAGTCGTCGAAAAAGAAAGGTTTTGTCAACGTCGTCGCTTGGAATTAAATGTGTCACAGTCGAGTCGGATTTCGAAGACTGGATCTCCATTGTGACTTCAAGTTGTTGTGACACGCAGCACGGCGTTTTCTTCATACAAACGTACTGAGGGTGATTTGATCTCTCTCTCTCTCTCTTGGTTTGTCTAGTCTAGTCAATATCTAGGTTTGTTGATATCATCGATTCGATGGTTGATGTACAAAACTTCGCAACCCGAGCTTTCATCGTAAATGAGCTCTCTTTTGATTTTTTTTTTAAATTTTATTTCGACTTAATGAAAAGTGAACATTTTACACCACACTTTTAGACCAAAGCACTAGATAAAAACCGAGACTGGTGTTAGCAATTTGCAGCCCAAATAGACCGTAGTCTGTGCCAGGGCTGACATAGATCATTGACCTCACACGACAAATAATTTAGTATTAGTTACCCGTTTACACGTTTGCGTTGTATGAAGCCGGGGTGGGTTTCTAGTATACTACACTTCAAAACTTAATGTCGCTCATCTCCAAACTTAAGTTATGTATGTACATAACTTAATGTTTAACGACGTAATCATATACCTAGCCTCCCCAGTGACGAATATCAGCTTCACTCCAAGTTCCGTGTATTCCCTCAAGCGACATAAAGGGAGTCCTTAGACAACACAAGGTCGTCACGTGATGACGCCCTCTAGTGGTGTGGTTGACGAAACTTGAAGTTTCCCTATAATGTGCGACTTTCTCTAGCTGTTTTAGTATTCTAACGTGGGCAATAAACTGACTGACCGATCTATCAACGCAAAGCTCAAACTACTAGACGGATCGGGCTGAAAGGCATGCAGCTAGCTATTATGACGTAAGCATCCGCTAAGAAAGGATTTTTTAAAATGCAATCCCTAAAGGAGTAAAACAAGTGTTTGAAAGAACTACGGCACGGTTATACCTGAATGTTTTAGGAGGCGTCTAGAAATGGCATAACCTCAAACAACTATTTTGTAGACCTCAAAATATAAAAATGTTATACTTAATCTTATTTGGTTGACCTCAAATTAAAAATCTTGATGATTATGTTTAAGCAAATAGCACCTGTGTGGTTTCGATATTTTTTCCTACATAGACGCTTTAAATTGATTTCAGGTAGAATGTTGTATGAACTTTGCCATTGCGCTTTGTGTACTCCACGCGGACGAAGTCGTGGGCATAAGCTAGTGTAATATATTATCACAAAGGATTTTACTGCTTTTAACGAAAGCAATATATCAATATTATACGTTAAATGTGAATAAAATGTAACGTACACACAAATTATTCCGAGCGCCGTACTTTATTCAAACCAAGGTTGGGATGTATGGATACCTAATTTATTTTTTATCCCGTGTGCGTATGAAAAAAATACTCCCTCGCCGAAGATAAATTTAAAAATCATTGGCCGAGAGGAAATCTGGTCGAATCATGAATATTTTCATATTTGCTCGGGCATAGAGTACATTGTCTGTAGAGAAAATGAATACGATTTTCTTCTCTATTTATAAAAATGAATCGCTAAATGTGTGATCGCAAATCTCAAGAACAGCTGAACCGATTTCGCTAATTCTTTTTTCATAATATTCCTTGAAATACCAGGATGGTTCTTACGGAGAGAAATTTTTTAAAAAAATCCTGAAAAAGAATCGACTGTTTGGCGGTACTAAGTTCGCCAGGGCAGCTATAGTTTTTTATAAAAATGGCGAGCAAACGAGCAGGCGGGTCACTTGATTTTACGTGATTACCGCCGCTCATGAACATTTGCAGTACCAGATAATTTGCCATGAATGCGTTGCCGGCCTTTCAGGAATTTGTTGGTCCGCCCCTTGAATAACCCCATGTTGTAATCTAATGGGAACACCGCCGAAGGGAGTCGATTCCGCAGTTTGCATATGTGCGTGGAAAAAAGGATCTGGCACAACGGGTGGTCGAAGTGCTCCAGAAACCCAGGCGGTGTGGGTGGAATTGATTGCGGTTGCAGAAAAAGGAGGATGAAGTGAGATCAAACAACTCTTCGGAACACTCTCCATTATAGAGGCGATAGAACACGCAAAGAGACCTTACGTCTCTGCGGTTAACATTATAAACATTATCATTTTGCTCAAGTAAAATTGAAGTTTTGGAAAATAATAGAAACAGTCAAATACGTTTGTAGTTTTGTACACTCGTGGACTTGCGGGGCCCAAGTTTCGCAAAGTTTCGTTTAAGAAGTTTCAACCGAGCAATTTGTGCATGCTTGCTAGTGTTGCTTGAGAATTATTGAATTAAAATTGTTTCCCATTTTGGTTTTGAATAGTACCATTTAATTTTATAACTAAAGTAGTTACAAGAATCATCGTGGTATTTACCACTTATCCACATTATAATATGCCGTTATCCACGAAGTATATTTAAAATACCTGAACATATACAATTTTATAAAAGTAAAAATAATAAGAGATCGCACTCGAGAGATGACCATAATTATCTTACTTATTTGTTCTCCGAGAGTAAAATGTAATAACCAATATTAAAAATAATAAAATCGTTTTCTTATTTCATTCTTTAGTAAAGTTCGTATCGAGTAATAATATGATAGTGGTAGCCGAGAAAACTAGAGAAATAAAATCTTGAGCATTGTCTCTAAATATATAAAAGCGAAATACCAGTCACTTACTCACTGACTAATAGCGAAATCTCAGGAACTATAAAGCCTACAAACTTGAGATTTTGAAGGTAGGTTTCTGCTAGGACATAGGTGTCAACTAAGAAACGGTTTTGAAAAATTTCCCCCCTAAGGGTGTGAAAGGGGATCGAAGGTTGCATGAAAGTCCTATGTTTTTGAAGTTAGAAATTTTACGCCGACGAAGTCGCGGGCAACTGCTAGTTAATATATAAGAAGAAAAGGTAACTGACTCATCTATCTACGCACAGCTCAAACTACTTGACGGACCCGGCTGAAATTTGGCATGCAGATAGCTATTATGACGTAGGCGTCCGCTAAGATGGAATTTTTGAAAGTTCAAATGGGGAATGGCTGAAAGTTTGTTCTTGTTTTGAAGTCTCTGTTTGGACCATGCTCTGTGGCGCATATGAAAAGCCAATCCGGATGGGGTACTCAAATATACGCAACCGCAAGAGTGAATTGACTGATCAGATATTCTGCGTAAATATGTGATGCATTCTTATTTCAAATTATGGAAAGTACCTACTATACCCGTGATAGCATAGTGGTTTCGACATCCGGCTCCTATTCGGGAGGTCGAGGTTTCGATCCCGAGCACGCATCTCCAAGTTTTCAGAGTTATGTGCGTTTTAAGAAATTAAATATCACTCGCTTTAACGGTGAAGGAAAACATCGTGAGGAAACCTGTATGCCTTGAGTTCTCCATACTGTTACATAAAGAAAAAGAAACTCTTTCTGTCCAGCCGAAAATCACACCTGGAAAGTTGTATTGGCGAAATTGTATGTGAAGCGGTTTTAATCGGTCTTCTTTCTTGTTTATTGATTAAGAATCAAAGGTTAATAGGAATAAATATTGATTTGAATAACATAATTGATGTTTGAACTTTAAATAAGTTTTATGATTCTCCCACGAGTATCATAATTATCATCTCGAAATCTTGAGATATTGACTTATAATCTGACATTTATATTTTTAATTGATATCTACATGATAGCTAACAAAATCCATGTTATTAAAATCGATTAAAATCGATTAAAATCAACGACCTCTGTTGACAAAGTTGCCAACTTATCGGCTCAGGTGACCGGTTCCACGTCAATATATTTAAGTAAAAATATACCATCAGCTCGAAACTTCAGTCTAGTGCTGACGTCACTAAAACGCGCATTAGTAATTTCCGGGACTTATATAGCAAATAAGCCCAAAGCAAAGCTCAAATACTTATTCGTTTTCCACATTGCAATCATATCTGATAGGCCGACAACACATTAAGGGGAAAAGCTGAACGCTTAGGCACATAGAAAGAGTCTTAAGGAAAAAATATCGGGCAAAAAAAGGCGAAAACACGAAAAAACACAAGTGGCCGTACACTTGTTTGTGTCAGAAAATGAGGCGCCGCCGGAGAGAAAATAACGGTGCCTTTTTTAGGGTTCCACTGACGATTTGGCTGGCATCACTCTCAGGGATAAAATCCGGAACGAGGAAATTCGCAGAAGAACAAAAGCGACCGACATAGCTCAAAGGATTAGCAAGCTGAAGTGGCAAGGTCATGTCAGTCGCAGAACCGACGGGGCAAACGTGTTCTGGAGTGGAGACCGCGTACCGGCAAGCGCAGTGTGGGACGAACCCCAGCCCGCTGGACCGATGACCTGAAGAAGGTGGAGGGGAGCGGATGGATGAGAAAGGCGGAGGACCGTGTTTGGTGGCGCGCTCTTGGAAAGGCCTATGTCCAGCAGTGGACGCGAACAGACTGATGGATTGGATTGGATTGGATTATAAGGTTGTGATGACTTATGGTGCTGAAACTTGGACACAAAGTCTGCGGCCCAGGTGGGAGCGGGTGCGTCCTGCGGAGCGGGCAGCGGGTAGCGGTCGCCATGCTATACTTTCCATGTCGATTAACACTCGCTCTCTATTAGTGTTCCTTACAATTTAAGTTTAAGTACAACTTAAGGAGGATTAAATAGGGGTTTGAAATTTGTGTAGTCCACGCGGACGAAGTCATGGGCATGCTAATCTATATACATAGTATAAAGAAGTAAAGTTGTTTGTAGGGGTAATTTCTGGAACTATTAAACCGATTTTGAAAATTTTGTCACCAGTACAAGCTACATTTTTCCTTAGTGACATAGGCCCTAGGCTAAATTTTATTTTGCGAAGCCGAAGCGAGTCGCTAGTTCTGTATAAAATGAGAGATAATAAATACGGAACCCTCGCAAACCTTTTAGCTCGTGGTTGGAATATTTCGTATTCTGTCTCGCGCGATCTTAGGTGTCATTTGTTTCATGGCAGTTCACAGCCGAGGGCCGGGGCAGCGCTTCGGAAGCTCGTTATATTCAAGTGTTATTCTACTTACTGGAAATTTCATTCGACTTCTTTCTTCACGTTTTATCGGACGATTTTTTAAACATGTGTTTAATTTACTCGTAGCTAACAATGATTTCTTAGCTGGTTATTTGTATGGTGCATACATTTTGAAGAACGCATTGGCTATAAAATTTGCTGTATGTATCAAAATGTCACTGTCTGTCATGTCAACTACGATTAAGAACTAGCGTGCACTAGGGTT
The DNA here is from genome assembly GCF_902806685.2 of Maniola hyperantus. Taxonomy (NCBI): domain Eukaryota; kingdom Metazoa; phylum Arthropoda; class Insecta; order Lepidoptera; family Nymphalidae; genus Maniola; species Maniola hyperantus. Next base: position 15,512,783 of record NC_048542.1, on the reverse strand, counting down.
TTCCGTGCGTTTTCCCCCCGCAAAATCTGTGAACTATAGAACTACATAGAAGCGCGCGCACCGCGGAATTAATTCCGCACCGGATTTTGTTTGATTTAAATTCAAATTTACGAATTTTAAAACGCATGCAACTCGCCGCACCGCTGTGCGCATAGTGTCATTTTGACAAAATTAACATTACTAACGCTGACTTGTTCGAAAACATCAAAAAATTAAGTCTTGTTAAATAAATTTTATATTATTTATTATTAACGCCCCGCGTCTCCCTGAACGCGGTCTTACGCAATAAATGATTTGACTTTGGGTTTATTATGACGTCACTTTGCATATATTGGCGTCACAAAGGCACTCGCAAGAAATTTACGGCTAATTTACACGGAGCAGTAACATGTGCCAAAACGGCGGATATTATGGAGAGCGGTGTTGGCGCGTGTTCATTGCGTAATAAGGAACGGCGCATTAACATAATATATACATACATAACGTGACAGCGGGATGGTTATGCGTGACAGTTAACGTTGCAGCTTGTACCTACCCTATTAATTGTTGTACAAGTCCCGCAAATTACTATTGCGCTGGAACCATGTCTCATTAACATCGAAATGACGTCGTCAGTTTGACGTAAGCCAAAATAAAAATATACCATCAGCTCGAAATGTCAGTCTAGTGCAGACGTCACTAAAATGGCGGCCACGCGTATGAGCAATTTGTGGGACTTATTTTTTATTTTATTTTTTTAAAGAATATTAGCCATGTTAAATGACTAATATTCCCCTTGCCTCTCCAACTAAGCGTCAAGCTTGTGCTAGGAGTAGGTACGACAATAGTGCAACGGGCGGGGTTTGAACCGTCGACCTTTCGGTTTTCAGTTCACTCCTTTACCAGTTGCGCTATTGAGGCTCTAATGTATATGACGAACGATACGATGAACGATACGATGATACGGATCGGGCAAATGATACTTATCTGGACCCGGCTTTAAGTCGCTACGCAAGTCAATTGTTGCCCTCTGGCGTAGCAATGCCTCATCCTACGTCTACTTGCCACCAAAAGGTCAAACCCAATAAACAAACATAAAGTATTGACTCTTGAGATCTTGTGAAGGTCATACACTACCTACATGTGGATATTTCCGGTTCACTTAATTTTATTTTCTTTCAACCTTTCTATTTTAGTATCGACTATTTGCGGCGATAGCCTAGTAGTTAAGAATTTGGCCTACTATTTAGAGTCAAAAAAATACGTAGAATCTTATCATCGCATCGTCATGATGAAGATGAATAGATTTTACTTATTTTTAACTCAACCCATCGCTAATCTATTATAGTAATTACTTAATTAAGTTTAAGTATTAAACGTTCGTTCCCGGGCACGCACCTCTAACTTTTCGGAGTTATGTGCGTTTTAAGCAATTAAATATCACTTGCTTTAACGGTGAAGGAAAATATCGTGAGGGAACCTCAGGTCTTTTTGCCCGGCCTTTTCTCTATATCTTTCTTCTTTTAAATATATTATAAAAGCTTAAGCTGACTGATTGGCTGACTGACTTATCTATCAATGCACGACTCTACTGGACGGATCGAGCTGAAAGGCATGCAGATAACTAATTATGACGTAGCTATGTCTCACACCCGGCTTTACTCACGTGTTTAGTCGACGTTAGCCCGACTAGTTTCGAACCCATAGACGATAGTTTAAACGCTAAAATATGACGTAGACATCCGCTAAGAAAGGATTTTTGAAAAATCCAACCCTTAAGGAGGGTTTTAAATTTGTGTAGGTAGGCCATGCGGATAAAGACGTGGGCGTAAGCTAGTCCAAAATAAAATAAAGAGCACCAAAAAACCGTACAACCCCCATCGGAAATCCATTAGAACGCCGAGCGGGTTGTTCCCATAGCTTGTTCCCAACAAGCCTCGTATTGTTTTGTAACAAACGAAACGAAACAGAAACGCCCGGGGCCTTTTTGTTTCCGATGCTCTGTTCCGAAGTCGATAGATTGCTTTTCGTTCGCTAATTTTTTATATTCCGCTCAACGATACTGAGTTTGTACAACTTGAGCACAAGAACAGTGGCGGATTTGCAGTTTTGGCTGCCCCAGGGCCCCCGGCCATGTTGTAAGTAGGTACCAGCCGCTCCTTTCTCCTAAAATCCACCCGGACGAAGTCGCGGGCATCATCTAGTTTTAATATACAAGCAAACCATTTTGTTTTGCACTGATAGTTTAATAAAGCCAGTAGAATCAGAAATCAGAATTCATTCAAGTTTTTCGCTAGAATTTAATTGAACAAAGAGCTTTTAGCAATTTTTTTTTCGTACTTACAATGCACTGGGTACTAGTGAATTCAAAACCTTTTAACTGCGCCCAGGTTCAGGAGAAATTAGACCGAACGAAAAACAATCTATTGATTTCCAAACATTTTCCAAGCATGCATCAGGGCGGGGGAAAATAAAAGCCTTTCGGATCCGAGTTCGTTTCATTTTGTTACGATACGGTGAACAGGCTTGTGTGTTGACGTTAATACTAGAGATGTAGCATTTCACAGGTAGCAT